>NW_015505847.1:99301-103820 GCF_001515645.1 Sinocyclocheilus grahami
CACAAAGAAAAAGGGGGGGGGGGGGGGGTATTGTAGGCACAATAGGTGCCTACGCAGCTTCATTGCTTGGCCTCTAATTATGCCTACTTACAGGCTGCCATTTTCAATTTCGATCAAAGCCAACTGAACTCCTCCTAGACCATTGGTCTGATTTTCTGATTGTTCTGATTGCAACAAAATGTTACAGAGTATGGGCCCTATTTATGCCTGTCGCGATAACAACTTTTTGTTGTGCGATATATTGCCCCAGAAATAATTGCGATAAGCGATATTATTGTCATTTTAAAGACCATTTTATGCCACTGAATATATAATCATAATGTAACAGCATAATAATGCAAGAAGGCCTACACACTTCCAAATGACAACAAACGTTTAATTTTTAAGAATATTTAGATCATGGAAATTAAGTATCAAAATATTAGATACCTTAAAAAAACTTGAATAAATAGTAAATAAACATTTTCTAACAAAAAGTGCAAAGTAACAAGTAGAAAAAAAGAAAAATGCAAAGAACTTGTATGGAGATTTTTCCATCTGCAGATTTGTCCCTGACCTTAGCAGTCAGATGTCCGTATGCACAAAGGCACAGATCCCTAAACAAGATAATATCTGCTGATGAAACTTTTTTTGTAGAAGCGTTTTTAAACTTTGAACTAGCACCTCATGACTACACCACGTTATGTACAGGAAGCTGCAAAAGACACAGGCACAAGTGGAATGTACAAAACATGGTGACATTAATTTTTAAGCAAATATAATGTGCGATATATTGCGTCACCAAAAATTATTGCGGTTATGTACATATATTGCGCGATAAGTTGATATATTGATTATTGTGACAGGCCTAGCCCTGTTTTAACGATCTAAGTGCATGGTCTAAAGTGCATGGCGTAGGTGCACTTAGGGCGTGTCCAAATCCACTTTTGCTAGTTTAACGACGGGAAAAGGCCTAGCCCTGTTTTAACGATCTAAGTGCATGGTCTAAAGTGCATGGCGTAGGTGCACTTAGGGCGTGTCCAAATCCACTTTTGCTAGTTTAACGACGGGAAAAACAGTCGGCGCGCCTGGCGCATGGTCTAAAAGGGTTGTCCCTATTCTCTTAATGAGTAATGGGTGTGTTTTGGGCATAACGTGCAATAAACCAATTCGAGTCTCATCTCCCATTCCCTTTAAGAGCCAGTTGTGCACACAATGTATTGTTGGCTATTGCTACAAATATACTCGTGCTACTTATGACTGGTTTTGTGCTCCAGGGTCACAAATAAGACCATGCTGCTTTGCAATATCAATATGTAAAGGTACAGTGGTCTTCACAGGTCTGCATTGCATTGCTGTGTTGTGCAGTGCTATTGTGTGTTAAGTAAGGGAGTGTTCATCACCTTGTTGTAGTATCCGTAAGTAATAGCATTGGGTTCAACACCAGCCTTTTTCATCTCCATTAAGACACGCACAGCCATGACAGGCATCTCCCACAAACCACACAACTGCATCACCACACGGTAACACACCTGTTAAACACAACGGTTGTGCTGTAGGGTCACACCAAGGTCTACAGAAAGTCATTCTTTACATACACAAATGCATGAATACATGCATGAATACACAAGCCACGTGAGGCAATTTAAGTGTCATTTCCTGAAAGAAATGTGTAAGGAAAGAACTCAACTATAGTTTCAGATCCCTATGACCCCGTTTAAGCTTGGTATTAACAATCTGTTTCAAGATCTGAACACAAATAGACAGTGCTAAATACATACATGCTAAATAGATAGTTTGAGATATGTTGTAATCTGATCACTCAAACCATCTTTGGTGGTGGTCAGGGATGCATGTGTGTTTAATTAATGAAACATTATAAACAAATTCAGACCATCTAAGCTTTAGGGCACAGTTCACTTAAAACTTGCATAAAGAATGAAAAAGAATCCTATATATTATTTAATTTACTTTACATTTGCTTAATTACAAATATTTTAGCTGCCTATATTTTATAGTGTAGCAGTAAAGTGAATTGCAACTAACAATAAGAGATCTAAATCCACTGACAAGCTATTGTCAATAATAATAATTGAATAAACGCTGCAATAATAATAACAACAATAATAAAATATATAACAAAAATGATGTTATCTACACACCTCATCGAGCACCTCGACCTCAGAGCTCCTCATCTTGAGCAGAACAGTGAAGGCCTGCTGCATGGTGCGGGATTTGGATTGGGCAGTACGCATGCTGGCAGGAAGAAAGATGAACCACAGACTGTAGCAGTGACTAAACAGACACTTTGCCCACTGGGGTGGATTGGAATAGAAACGCTTTGCCAGCTTGTAGGCCATTTTGATTTCCTGTGTGGAACAAAAAAGTAATGCTTCAGGTTCAGAGACCACAAAGGGGTTATTGAAGGGCATTCCCTGTTAAACTGCTTTCAGGTGCAAGAAACAATTTTGTCTATATTAATAGATCAAACCTATGTACCCTGTTTGTGCACTTGGGCAGCATTTTTCTTTTCTTTTTTATTTGGAACTCAACAGCTGTAGTCACCATCCACTTTCAATGTATTGAACAGAACAGCCTGTGCATACTATAAAGAAATTCCTTTAGTGTTGCTGTCAGGACTCTGGTTAGATCTCCCCTTGTGTTTTCTTTCCTTTTGCTTTGTTTCTGTCTCTTCCATGCTATAATAACTCACATGTTTCTCTTTATCTCTTAATTTCTCCGCTATATTTATCCTTCTGTGACTGTGCTTACATTTTTACTCTGTGCTACACAGTACTATATAGTATTTTACCGTTTCACACATTTAACAGGTGTGCAGTATTATTTATATCATTGAATCATGTCACATAATCATTTTAATCGTTTACTTTGCATCAAAACATTAAAAGTGGTAGCCTGTTCAAAACATGGATTTATATGCTAAATGTCATTATTGTCACAAATACAAATGCTAGAAATATACACTGAAAATTCCTCTAATAAAATAAAATTACTTAATGCAGCGTAGTTTTAAAACTTTTATTTGTAAAATTAATGTGGTCACAATAGTGACAAAGTAAATATGTGTTTAGAAAACTAGGCCCGGCCTATAACACTCATTTTTACATTCACAGTAATCCACCTTTTTGATCATTTTATTTATTTTATAGCATAATACACACCTCTTTAAATGTATAATAATCTAAAATATTGTCTAGTATTGTACAGTACAAAGCACACTTCAAGCACTGCTTTCGCTGTAACAGTAGTTACATTGATTAAATGTTATAATGCTATATTATTATCGTTAGTAATGTTACCAGTTATTTATTTTATTTCATCTTCATTCACAAGTGAAAATGTCTCAATTCCAGCTTTATTGGGCAACAGCACCAACGGTCCCCTTTGCGCCACTTGATGGTGATTTCGAGAACGAGTTTCACAAGTGACTGGGTGGCATTTACATGCCGCTGTAATGGGCATTTTGGTCGACTACCTACTGTAGTTAACATTACAAAATTTAGGGCTGCCACTAACGACTATTTTTATTTCGATTAATCTATCGACTAATTTATTGATTAATCGATTAATCTAAACGATTCATTTTCCACAAAAAAAATCAACAATTTGACTTAAGAATATTTTATTAAACTATATTTCATTAAACCAAATGAAATCCAAAAGTAAAAAAGTGCAACATAGAGTGCAAGAAGCAAGTGTCCATCTCATAGTCCAAATCACTGAAACCAAAGTTCAGTATTATAGTGTAAGAATGACAACATATCCACATTTTCTAGTCTACTACTAATAAAATTATAATCCAAAAACACTTTTTAAAGGAGTATTTGCCAGAAATATTATTTACCAGAATTTATATAGGAGAAAAATTTAACTGCAGTATTTCTGAAAACTTTTTTTTAATAAAATAAATTGCTTTTTTTTATAAAAAAAAAATAAAGATGCTTTTGATTATTAAAATTTAATGGAACCATTAAAATGGAACCCAGAAAATAATGGAAAACAGAATTTGGTAAAGATAAAACTGTAAAACTCAATTAATTAGACAGGCTTTTTGATTAATACAATTTTATTCAACTATAAAACAGAGTATAGAAAAATGAAAATGGAAAAAAATGAATTTGGAAATAAAACGGATTTCATAATGCCCTATAATTATAATTAATTTTTTTTGTGGTAATAAAAATAGATGTAAGTGATCAATAGCCTTTAAAATTACTTAAAATACATATATAATAGCAATGAGGCAATACTAATTAGTTCAAATAAAGTATCAAAAGCAGGAAATCATATGGTTTTATTGAACAAAACTGTTAAATAACACAATGTATTATAAACAATAGAGCTAATGTACATTACGCATTACAACAAAGGCCTGCAGAGGGCGCCAACATCCTGATGATTATTTTTACACATTGCTGTGCGATCTAATCCTTGTTTAATATTGACCAAGCACCATTTAATTCAAATGTCCACTTAATCTTTAATAATTGGCCATTTCTTTAGGACAGAAATGCTATAG
>NW_015505847.1:106673-164106 GCF_001515645.1 Sinocyclocheilus grahami
AATAGTATTTCCCAGAAATATTATTTCCCATAATTTATTTAGGAGAAAAAAATTAAATGTGCAGTATTCCTGAAAAAAAAAACTAAAATTTAATGGAACCAGAAAACCAGAAAATAATGGAAAACAGAATTTGGTAAAGATAAAACTGTAAAACTCAAATAATTAGACAGGCTTTTTGATTAATACAATTTTATTTAACCATTAAAACAGTATAGAAAAATGAAAATGGAATAAAATGAATTTGGAAATAAAACGGATTTCATAGGGCCCTATAATTATAATTATTTTTTTGTGGTAATAAAAATAGATGTAAGTGATCAATAGCCTTTAAAATTACTTAAAATACATATATAATAGCAATGAGGCAATACTAATTAGTTCAAATAAAGTATCAAAAGCAGGAAATCATATGGTTTTATTGAACAAAATTGTTAAAATACATAATGTATTATAAACTATAGAGCTAATGTACATTACGCGTTACAACAAAGGCCTGCAGGGGGCGCCAACGGCCTAGTGATTATTTTTACACATTGCTGTGCGATCTAATCCTTGTTTAATATTGACCAAGCACCATTTCATTCAAGTGTCCACTTAATCTTTAATATTTGGCCATTTCTTTAGGACAGAAATGCTATAGCCACTGTAATTAAATGAATATGTGGACATCAAAACATGTAAACTCAGAGTGAGGGTTTGAGCTTTTATTTTGAAACCGGGATGTATTCTCCTGAGTTTGCGTAGATTTATAAATGATTTACCTTAATCTGATGAAATGGCACACGTTGCGTTCCCAGATGAACGTTATAATAAACCCAAACTCACAACATGCAGCGATGGAGTTTGAGACGCTCCAGACATGTAAATGATGACAGTTCCTGTGGAACTACTGTGAATGGAGCCGCTGTGTGACGCATGCACATAATTAAAGCGCATATACTGTATTAGAACTGCATCGCATATAATTATTTAATTAAATCGTAGCGTTTGTGAATTCACAAATATGCTTAATTATTTTTAAACGAATTTAATATATCATGCAGCCCAGGAAAACAGACTAATAATGTGTTTTGTACATTCTCGTCTGTGAAATGCGCCACCTCCGGTATTTTGCCGGTTAGTCGACGCAAGCAAAGTGAAGTCGAGAAAAAAAAAAAATAATCGAATAGTCGAATAAAATCGACGAATCGCGACAGCCCTACTATTATTTATTTGTTTGTTTATTTATTTTTAGAAATGTAAGCTCTTTATTATAATTGCATAAATGTTCTTAAAGTCCGCATGAAATCAAAATGGACTTTATTTACTTTACTAGCGCACATTGCTAGTAATGATGTGAACAATTAATCCGTGCAAGTTAATCCGCTGAAACAAATTGTTTGTCTTCGTAATCTTTAATCAAACTCTGAACATTTACTTTCGCTCTGGAATGGCATTCCTTTTCTGATATATATATATATATAAAACTTTCGAGGATTTATGATGCTGATGACCGTAACTTAAACGCATCATCACAGTCTTGTGAAAAGGGTCCATCATTACTGCACAGACTCAGGCTCCAACTGAAGTCATCAGCACAAGATGACTGCAGCCACACCTGCAATATTTTGGCTTCATTTTTCTATAGTAAAAGGAAATAGAGAAGCATCATCTATCTTTTTTACAGTCTATGCAGCATACAATATGTCTTACACACTGAAATACCAACAGTATCTCCAAAGATCACTCGACCATAGAAATAGCAACAGTTGTGTTTGGGGAAGTTATTCTGTAGTTTGTTAAGATCAGCTGATCTTTGTTTACTTTTTAACTGCTGCATGCAGATCAGAGTCAGTAAGAGCAAAGCGCTTCTCGACTCCTAACTGCTGACATTGAGACATTAACCTGGTGGCCAATTCATTTACAATTGACCCTACACTACCAGTCAATAACTTGGGATTGGTTTAATCTTTCTGAATGTCTCTTTTACAATTAATTAGCAATTTATTTATGAATTATGAATTGGATTATTAGCAATAAATTTTTTTCTTACTCCAAACTTTTTAATGGTAGTGTATCACAGTTTCCACAAAAATATGAACATTTAACAGTGAATACTTCTTGAAGTGGTAAAACACTGGTGAAAAACTTACACCTGTACACTGGAGAAAAACAGATTTGCATATGTTTACTTCAAATTTCTTTAGAGAGAAGTATTATTTCCCCCCGTTTTATTTATTTTTAGGCATTATTATTATTTTATTTATTATTGTTGTTTTTTTTAAACCCAAAACAGGGTGGTGTGACCATTATGGAGCGCTATAAACACATTTATGTTTTATTCATATGAGAAGCCAGAGGGCGTCATCCTGCAGTAAATCTAAATATGTCTCAGAGAAGTAAAATAACTTATAAGTTTCCAGGAAATCACTGAAATGCATCCAGCTACCACTATTACATAGAAATTCTTTGACTGATCAAACATGAAAACAATAAGACGACAACAACACACAGCTATGACAATGTATGGTTTACCTGTGTTCTTCAAGCATTCTCAGGCATTTTCATAAGAATAAAGTCTATTTATAATGCAATGCTAATCAATATAGCATTTCTTACAGTATAGAATACTATAAAATCTTTTCTGCCTCATTTTTTGATGAGAAGCCACATCAGATCACAAAAAGGAAGTTATTTCAAACCATGGACTGACATTATGACATGAGTTTGGAAAGAAAACATTATTAAATGTGACTGGTTCATACTTCTCATTACACTGCAGTGTGCATGACCATTTCACATGGCATGTGTTTGGCCAATCAATGTACACTTATGGTCACTGGTAGTTCCTACTGTGCTGGGTACTTACTAAACTAGGGATGATTCAGGACTAATCTAACAAATGACTCATCGATTAGTGAGATTGACAAGTTTATAAGAATTTTTCCCACTTTATATTAGGTGGCCTTAACTACTATGTACTTATTTATAAATAAATAAATAAATATATATATATATATATATATATATAAAATACAATGTATACAGGTAAGGTTAGGACAAGGTTTGGTGGTATGGGTAGGTTTAAGGGAAGGGTCAACAGTGTAATTATAAATGTAGGATCGGGTGGAGGAGACGGAGAAGAAATGGGGGAGGAGGGGGGGGGGGGGGGGAAATCGGGAGAGGTCCTCAAGCTGGGATTCGAACTCGGGATGCCCATAGCGCTACAGTGCTATATGTCGTGCGCTGCCCACGTGGCTATTGCCGCCGACACCGCCCCTGTTTCCTACCATCACAAACATGTAACCAATCCTGTCAACTTGCTGGGATGGACTTTTCATATTAGTATCTCCACTGGTCATAAGTTTACAATGTGTTTTTACAGTGTTGAGCAATGTAGCCAATCACAGACATTTATGTTGTTTTTTTGAATGCAATAGCCAATTAGAGGTGTTTAGACAGAATCCACTCACCACTCAAAATGGTGATTTCATTTTTGTTCAGTGCTGAGTTATGCATGTATGTGAATAATCTCATTAAAACAAACATGTAGACGCAATGTAAATATGAGATTAATTGTGCAGTGTTGTAGAGTTTCACTGATTACAACAGAACGTTGTAGCATTATGCTAAATTAAGATGAATGAGAGCTTTTTAGTGATTTCAAGGGGGAGTGCTCTTTGTGCACCTTTCAGGCTATAATTTCATTCAGAATTTGAAAAATAATTCACTGGCACAATCACTCTCTGAAACCAATTTGTCCAAGCGTTTACTACTTTAATTAACTGAGTGAAAGTGGAGCAGGTCCTGGCTGGCGTGATTGAGGATAATCGGGAACTAGTTAGCATAATCATGGATTCGCATATACTAAATGAGGTAAGTTTTTATTTTATTTTTTTCACAGGAAAAAGCATTTCAATATGTCATTTTGCTTATCAAAGATGAGTTTAAAGGGAGAAAAATAGTGAATGCAGGGGGACTTGAATTATTCTATAGTTCATTATCTTTTCAAGCATTATAACATGACAAACCTTTATTGACCTTTGCTCTCATACACAATAAATATATGAAAGATTTGTAAGAATATCAAAGGTAAAACTAAATAAATAGGTGCATTGTTGTGTTCATATAAGAGTTAAAGACACTTAATGGGACTATTTAGTCCATGTGCAAAGTAAAGTTGAAAATAACAATTTTGATGACACAATTTTATATTAGATAGATGATATGATGTGAGTAGTTTGGATGTTGTTGTTGTATATATAGGTTTTGCTGCTTGATATGTTCAATGGGTAAAAGGACTTTGATATTTATAGGCATTTTGATTTACATTCTTGCCTTGCAACCTTCCCATTTTACTGTAAAATTTTTGTATTTACATTCTGTAGACATTTCACAAACTCAAACCTGAAATATGAATGTCTTAGTGTTTTTCACCTATAATAGCAACTTAACACAAAACAGCACTTGAAAACAGCCTTGGACTACAGAATGGTCTTCATTACTGTAAGAGACTGAAAAAAAAAAGTTGTATATGGGGTATATTTGGGGGAGGGTTGGACTGGAAGCAGAGAATAGAGAGAGAGAGGACTATTATAGTGCAAAAAGTGCTTGGCCAGTATCAAGGCTGGACTGTGAGAAACAGACAGGCACTAAGATGAGCCAACAGAAGCATGGAAATAGATTATTTTACCCTCGTGCTAATGGATAGAGATGCTTTAGATGTGATTAGGGCAGAGGGAGATGTAGGAGCAAGAGAATGGCAGCCAGATAAAGTGGGTGTGGACAATATAGTTCAATAAACAAGGTTGCTTTGAAAAGGAATAATCATAGAGGTGTAAATTAAAGTTATTTTTCTTAAGTTAATTATAGTATTTGTTTCCAGTAATTTACCTTCTACTCCTAATTTACTAGATTTACTAGTTCCCTAACAACTTCCCAGGTCTAAGATCTTCGCTGATGCAAATTCAAACGGTTAGTTTAAGTCTCCATTTGGAGAATGTTTATCTTTGTCTGAGTACTTAAGAAATGGTTGCAAAATCTCAGGGCGATTCTGTAAGCCCATTTTTTGAGTGCATTCCATACACTCAGCACTGTGTATGTTTTTGAGGTATGCAGGTATGCATTTCTATTCGGACTACTTTATTCAGATTACTTAGGCTCAGTAATGAGAGAAGCAGTAGGCACATCTTTTGAGACCATCAGTCACTCACGCATTTTAGCAAGCTGTATGTACATGATTTAGGAAAACTATCATTCAGATATGAGCAAGCAGCAGGCCAAACTAAACATTATTAGTAAACCCTGCAACCGCTGACTACGAATGGATGTGTGATACAGCATGGAAACATAAATCATACTGTGTTTGTTCATTTAGGTCACAGGAGAACTGACAACCTGACTGAGCCTGTTTTTTCTCCACTAGAGTCATTACAGTACATTACAGATATTGCAGATTATTGCTCTTCCTACCATCTGCAGTCCTCATGCCTCCCTGCAGCAGGACTATGGCATGTTCATGTAGATGAACAGAAACCCTGGGAATCTTCCTTCTGGTGTTTTTTTTGGATTTAGTAGAAAGTCTCTTTAATGTCCCTAGTTATTGGAACTGTACTAGTAAAAAAATTTCACCTGTAAACTGTTAGTGTTTAAGGACTGTTCCACAGATACATGTGCAATAATTGTTTATGGTTGATCGAACAAGCATGTAAAAACACTTTCTAGTAAAGATCTGTACAGTTTATTTGGATTTTACAAATTATCTCTAAAATACAGTTTCTAAAAATAGACCTATTTTTTTTTCTTTGTTGAAAGTCTGAATATAAGTGTGAATTGTGAATATAGAGTTAATCATTTAATTTTAAATACATAACTGTAAATCTGAATAGATATTTTTTAAATCCTTAATGTATAAATGCAAATCTGAATATGTACTGTCTTCATCTCATTATAAATATATATTTATCCTAGCTAGCCATCTAATCTTTGCTATTACAAATACACTCGGCAAGTTGAGAGGTTTTGTCAGGTCTGGAGGAAATATAAAACAATGAATCACCTGCATAACAGTGGAAAATAATGCCATGGTTTCTGATAATGTCTACGAACTGAAAAATATTCAAGGAGAAAAGTATCGGCCCTAAAAACTGCCAACTTGAAGATTTTTGAGATGTGTCCTGAAGAAAGTAAAGAGGTAAAGGGGTCTGTGACGAGAGGGGCGGGGCCGAGAGCCGTGGGAACGGAGCGAGGCCGGTGGAGTAATTGCGAATGCGTGACACCTGTGCCACTCACCGGTCTCGAGTCTCACGGAGGAGCTCCGGAAGGATACAAAGGAGGAGTGACGACAGGGAAAGACGAGAGAGGACCAGGCCTGGATTTTATTTTGTGTTTTGGTTTTGTTTGTGCGTGACAGTCGTCCGCGAGGGGCTGTCGCGCTGTTTTGAGTTTATTTTATTATAAAAGTTTCTTTGAGTGTTCACCGGTTCCCGCCTCCTTCTTCCCGACCTACAAACGTTTGTTACAGGGTCCTATTATGCTTTTTCAGTTTTAATTAGTGTGCAATGTTGCTGTTCCGAGATTTAAAAAGGTCTGCAAGGTTACAAAGCTCAAAGGTGACTCTAAAACAGCAGAAAACATTTTTCAAGAAATACAACAAATGGCTCATTCAGTGTCACTCATTTAAATAATTCCCACCCAATGAATATGCAAAAAAAAGAGGGCGAGGCCTGGTTGAGCTGTAGTACAAAAGTCAAAGAAGAGCTGCTTAAAGGGATAGTTCACCCAAAAATGAAAATTCTGTCATTAATTACTCACCCTCATGTTGTTCCAAACTCATAAGACCTCATCTTCGGAACACATATTAAAATATTTTTGATGGAATCTGAGAGCTCTCTGACCCTCCCATAGACAGCAAGGATCCTTACACGATCAAGGTCCAGAAACATAGCAAGGATGTCGGTAAATTAATCCATGTGTCATCAGGGGTTCAACTGTAATTTTACAAAGCTACGAGAATACTCTTTGTGCGCAAAAGAAAACAAAAATAATGACTAGACGCAAACAACGTATCCACATGACACAGCTGACACAGAACAGCATACATTGTTTACGTTCAGAGGAAACTCTCCAAAATGGCGCCAGGCTGACATGGAGCAGACAAATTGTTCAATAAAGTAGTTATTTTTGTTTTCTTTGTGCACAACAAGTATTCTCGCAGCTTCGTAAAATTACGGTTGAACTCCTGATGTCACATGGATTATTTTACCGATGTCAGAGAGCTCACGGGATGCATCAAAAATATCTTAATTTGTGTTCCAAAGATGAACGGAGGTCTTACGGGTTTGGAACAACATGAGGGGGAGTAATTAATGACAGTATTTTCATTTTTGGGTGAACTAACACTTTAAGTAGCGTGTTGTCACCATGGCAAAGAGAATGTACTTCATATGTACACAGTACTTATAAAACCTTTGCAAACTGTTAATTCAAAGTTTAAATTGTAGTTAATGCATTAATAGACTCTATACAAATAGTGGGTTCTTCATTCATTGTCACTGTAATTAACCAAATTGTTATTGTTTAACTAGCTCATATGTAAAGAGTTATATATTGCTTTGTTAACAACTTATTAACCATAAATAGTTCTCACTTTAGATTAGGTCATGGAAAATGTCATTAATGAAGTGCTTTATCTTTGAATTTTCTAGAGCTTTTTCGCATTTGGCTCCCAAACTCTGGAATAGCCTTCCTGATACCGTTTCCTTTAACCTGCCACCACAAAACAGATCTGAGGTCAGTAAAACATGGGCCATGTTTAACATCAGCTCCATCTGCTGCCATCAGGCTTTATATATAAAAAAACCTGGCCAGTTTGTGTTTTGCTTTACTTTGCCTTACATTGGGTGTAACACTAATATGACATCAAGCATGACACAGAAACACCTAACTGATAGGAGTGGCTCACCTTTGTACCCTTTTCTGTTCCTTTGTCTGAAGGAAAAAGCTGAAAGAGACGTGGGAAACAAATTCAATAATAGGAAACTCTGCATGCTCTGTTCTTGCCATTGGGAGCTTCCTATTACATAAGCTTCCTATTAGTGCTTCAGAAACTAAAATATGTCAACAAATTTTTCATAGCTAGTTTTTTGTTGTTGTTTTTACATTTTGTAAAAAATTTGTGTTTCACTCTGAAAAATCCACTGTATGATGGTGGATGTTCAGAGTGGCTGCCATGTTGTTATGGGGTATTTTAGAGAGAGAGAGAGAGAGAGAGAGAGAGAGAGAGAGAGAGAGAGAGAGAGAGAGAGAGAGAGGAGAGAAATTGCATTGCAATGCAGTCACAATCTTACTTTTCCAATGCAGTCATCAAAGAAAGCCAAGCTGGTGTCTTTGTCGCTAACAAAAGTACATTCCTCAATGAAGCGGATGAAGATCTGAGTCTTGGTGAGCTGAGAGTAGAACTTCTGATGTGCACGATCTCTACTCTTTAAGAATCCTAAAGAGACATTGGAATTATTCAGTGACTAATCAGTTGCAGTAGTTCAATACTTTGGCAATAATTACACTTTATACAGGCACATATAGCGACATGCCTTGCTATAAATTTTCATCCATGTCTGTTAGCTTTGAGGCTAGCTGTATGCAAGTGTAGTCCTAAAAGCTTAACTCTTAAACACATTTAAACAGTTCTTTTATTGAGTGAACAAATGGAGCAAAGAGATTGGACAAAATGAGTGTAAGATGAGTCATGAAATAAACACTCTAGAATAATAATATCCCTCCCTTGATACCACCTGACTAGCAATAGCAAGTAGCAAATCTTGTTCATGGGCGTGATTATTAACAAAAGGCTGCTAGCTATTACTAGGGATGCACGATATATCGGCCACCATATCGGTATCGGCCGATAAATGCTCATTTTTTCTGTTATCGGTATTGGCCTGATAAGAAAATTTGGCCGATATCTTAAAGCCGATAAATAATGCATTATTTCCTTCAGAGACACTTCAGATGCGCGCTGTTCGTTTGCAGCCTTTTGTGCAATTGTACGTTGTAATATTGTGTTTATTTGATGTATATCTGATTTATCTCATATAGAATGCGTTTGGTTAAGTTAAAAGAGCGCTTCAGTTTACCGGTGATCGTCTTTAGCTCAGCGCACGCAGCTCAAACAGCAGTGCACAACATTAATAACTATGATTGGGAATGTTGTGTATATAACATTCTAATGAGAACATTATTATAATAAAACGTTGTGCATTCTTTGGGTTTAGTTGCTGTGTTTCAGCGCGTTGTTATGGGAAGAGCGCATCCACAACAGGATCACACATTCTGACTATAGCATGCAATAACTGCGTCATTTTGTACATATATAAGTTGTAATATTATGTTTATGTTGTATTAATATTAATCTCAGGATGCATTTCCTTGAGTTAAATAAGCTGCCAGCAAAACGCTTCAGTTTACCGTGTTCATTCAGCTCTTCAGCTTCAGCACGCGCAGCTCAACGGCTGCTGTTTAAAACAGTGGTATTAATTTGTTACTTTTTCAAAATCATTGATATATTATTAATAACAACAACCACTTGTATTTTTCTCTTATTATTTTCATCAACAATATGGTTTAGTAATTAAAATCATTTAATTATTGTCCGTGCAGAGGCTATTCCGTTTTATTGATCTATGGCGCATTCATTTTGATTCTTTACACGTGTAATGATGTCCAGTGACTTGTTTGCATTATTTATGCATTATTTTATTTATTTGTAAGACTTTTTTATGACTAAATTTGGTAATGGGAGAGTAAAAATATTTTTAAAACGTACACCGTTCAAACTAGGCTGCTTATGTTGAAGTGTTTGGGATGTGGCTTTTAATGATGAGACCTTTTTTGTAATCAGGCTCTCAAAAAGTATATAACAATTTGGATATAGATTTATCGGCCAGCATATCGGTCATCGGCTTTCAAAAATAAAGAATAATCGGTATCGGGCAAAATTTTCATATCGGTGCATCCCTAGCTATTACAAAAAGCGGAGGAGCTCTTCAATATGCCACAATGAGCAATGGGACATCCTACAGTCTTGTGGACCTTGGACACAAAACCAAGATCTCATATCACTACACAGGGCCACTATTCTGCTGGAAGAGTTACCTTGCAGGTCATAGAGTGAGTCTGCAGCAGTAGCTTTCTCAGAAGGTGCTTGTGTGATTGGTTTGAGGTAGGTTCGGTAGCCCTTCAGTATGGATGTCATAAAGCGCAGGAACGCCTCCTGAATCTCCATCTCCAGCTCTGTCTTTTTCTTATGCCAGGTAAAGTCTGCCTCGATAGGGGTCATCTCCACTGCCAAGCCTTCTAGTGCTGTACGCCGAACTGTATTGAAAAAAATCCTCATATACAATAGGTCTCACGTACCCATAGTCACACCTTTTTTAACTGAAAAAAATTCAGAGATGCAGCAGAGGGAGATAAATTTAATGCATAAAGAAGCTGTAAAGGTGAAAGGAGATCTTACCAGTGGCAAGCTGGTGGTGAAGATTTCCTAGAGAGTTGATAAGACCTTTGCAGGGCTTCTTTGGGAGGTTCTTCCAGTTACTATTTCTTTTTTCATCAGACCTAAACCAAAAAAAAAGGCAAATATCACATAATATATATTATATATTCCATGCCTTGAAAACATAACAAATAGCAATACATTCCCAAATGTTTAAACTTAAAGTTCAAGGGTGCTCACAAGTATATAGTGTTGGTGTCCAAGTCCACACAGACCACATCAGGTGGGGGATCGTAGAGGTCAAAGTATCTAGAGTCAACGCCCACAATGAATGGACATGGTGCATTGAGGACCCCCGCCAGAGACAGAGGGCAAAGAGGGATATAAGGACACTGCCACTGGAATGGGAAGATCATCTAGACGGAGACGATAATGACAATGGTGTCCCATTTATTAATATAGCAAATCCTTCAAATATTCTCATTCCCTTCTGAACAATTGGTTTACATGAGAACACACTTTTACATTACTTTTAATTACCCTACTTGCAATTTACATTCACAAACATTTTGTGCTAGGGATGCACCAAAATGAAAATTCTGGGCTGAAATTCTGGATGCACTTGACCGAAAACCAAAACTGAAAATACTTAGTAATAATTATTTATTATTTTATTAAATAATATGATGTAATTTTGTAAGACTTATTAATTTAACTGAATTTCAATGACACTGAATTAAAAAAAAACATAAGCCAAAGAAATACAATAAAAATGCACAGAAAATATATGAATAAATATCGATGTATTAATTTTATTCAGTTCTATGCTACAGAATCAGATATAATTTTTTTGGACTAATTATTCAAATAATGTATAGTCGTACTACAAAGCTGTAGCGGAGGTAAGAAGGTAGCGGTATTTTACCAGTGTTGCCTAGTACAGCTGTACTACGCTGCTGCAAACAAAAACACGACAAGTGCACTACATACAAATTGACGACAGCTAGAGGGAGAGTGAAACCTGTGTGCTGAACACTGTTGAGCGATGTGGCACAGTTTGGCCGTTTTTCTCTTTCGTCCGAAAATGCCATTTTTAGTGGCCGAAAATTCGGTGCATCCCTATTTTGTGCTTAGCACAATCTGCCATGTGTAATTTCAATCTTGATTATAGAGGATGCAGCAGACTTTCACAATCTGGCATAATTTATTAAGATTATACAACACCAGTGTACATGGTTCTGAATCTGTAGAAGGTTTTGTATGAATGAAAAGTTTTTATTGTGAAACATGTGAAAAGTGTGAAACATTGTACAAAGTAGCAAACCATTTCCCCCTTTTTTTTTTTTCCCAAACACTCACCGCCACAACAGCCTCAGCCACCCCAGTCAGTACAGCTGGTCTCAGGGAGTGCAACAGGATCTTGCTTTCCAGCAAGATAAAGTGTAGCAGTGTGGCACAATTTTCTGGGCCCAGATTCATCAGCAGTGTGCTGTAGTCTGCTCCACTGAAGAGCAGAGAAGAGGAAGAGTGAAAAATAATCAAAATATCAGATGCTAATTTTACAGAAGTGGTTTGAATTCATGGTAGAAGGACTTATTTCATATTGACATATTTGAAAACGCTCTCTAAGATTTAGATTGGCATTGTTCTGAAAGGTGAATATTCCTTAGTATTACTTCAAATCTATTATTATATATTACTTTATTATTTACTTCTCTTTTCTCTTAAAAAGGTTTAAGAACAGAAAAGTAAATTCACTGTTCATCAGCTAGAAAAAAATATCTGTGTCAGTATAATTGTGGTGTGGACTTCCCTATTCTCATGAAATTAAAACAAACATTAAAACTTTATAGTTATTGTTGTTGTTATAGATATCGTCCTTGGTGTGAGCAGACCTTAACAGTGGAACTACTTTTCTTGGATGAATTTGTGATTAAGTGTTACCAGTGTAATTTCTGTGTTTGGAATTGTCATCAATCGCAATGTAATTCCTTACCTAACAGACACTGTAACACTGAGTTACAAGTTACTTACTATATAGAGGTTAAAGGTGCCTATTACAGCACCTTCAGCTTAATACTAAAAATATTGTGTGATGTAATATGCAACACACCCAAAATTATGTTTTAGAGAGTCATGAACCTTTCAATTTTATAGAACCCAGTACACTGGTCAGTAGAACCAATAACTATAGAGAGGATCTTGTGATCGAGTGAAAAGAAAATGCCGATATGACAGGTCATGTATTTTTTGTCCATACAATTGAAGTGGGAACCAAAACGGTTTGGTTATCAACATTCTTTTAAATATTTTCTATTATGTTACCTAGAAAAGAAAATCATACAAGTTTGGAACAACCTGAGAGTGAGTAGGAATTAAAATTTTTTGGTGGACTATCCCTTTAACAGGACTTTAAAGGAACACGCCACTATTTTTGAAAATAGGCTCATTTTCCAACTCCCCTAGAGTTAAACAGTTGAGTTTTACCGTTTTCGAATCCATTCAGCTATCCGTCTCTGATCTGACCTCCTAAAACTACCACCACTCCAACTGAAAGGAAAAGATGGAAGAATTTCCTATGGAAAAAATTGATGATAAAAATGACCAGCCATTCTTGTCTGACTTCAAACTGCAGCTCTGCTGGCCAGAATTAGATAAAATGAGATTCTAAAATAGAAAAGGTTATACATAAGTAAATAGGTATGACTCACTACATCTGGATTCATGAAATGATATACAGTGGCTACAAAAATTTTAAGACAATTAAGTCATTTCAGAAGATATGAATGGTATATCAAAATAAATAAATATTTTAGCTGCTTGTTCAAAATAACAAGCGAACAACACAATTGGCAAAAAAATTTAGAGCTCAATTTAATTAAATTCAGTCCACTTAAATATGTAAAACTGAAATTTACTTTATGTTTGGACTACAGGAATAATTTGGTGCATTAGTTTAAACTGCATGGGTGAATTTAAATTAAGAAAAGTACATTGTTTTTAAACAGTTACCTTAAGAAATCTATGTAAAATCTACTTGGGAAAAAAAATATAAATAAATTTATATATATATATATATATATATATATATATATATATATATATATATATATATATATATATATATATATACTTATATTATGTAAAACTGAAATTTACTTTATGTTTGGACTACAGGAATAATTTGGTGCATTAGTTTAAACTGCATGGGTGAATTTAAATTAAGAAAAGTACATTGTTTTTAAACAGTTACCTTAAGAAATCTATGTAAAATCTACTTGGGAAAAAAAATATAAATAAATTTATATATATATATATATATATATATATATATATATACTTTTGCAAAAATGTATGTATGTATGTATGTATATATATTAAGGAAAATTTCTTTTTTTTCAGCCTACCACAGTTTCATAATGAACCAAAAATTTTACACTTCTAAAAAAACACTGTGTTCTGTGCCATTGCTTTGGCGAAGCATCTGTCAGATCTAAAATCTGTCAGATGAAAGCCAAAGTCTCACTAAATACTGTGTGAGACACTTAAGTTTCACTAAGATTTTACAACCAGAAACTGTCCAAACAAAAATGAATCTATTATTATATGCCACTTGTTTCATATTTCATTATCTAAAACAACAGTATCTTCACCTATGTCCATACCTTAATCAAACAGAAATCATTTACCTTAGTGGTAAAGGTGTACAGACAGGTTGGGACAGGATTAAGGTGTCATGTGCCGACAGCTTACGGGGGGGAAAAAAACAGATCTGGCATTACCTAAACAAAGTCTAAACAATTCGTTGAAAAGTCACAAATATATAACTCGTATAACGTTATATAATGCTATAAACAAATATACACAGATGAGCCAAAATATTATGACCACTAATATGCTGTAGGTCCTCCGTGTGCTACCAAAACAACTACACCCCGCCGAGGCATGGACTCTACAAGACCCTTGAAGGTGTACTATGACATCCGGCACCAAGATGTTAGAAGCAGATTCAAGTCCTCAAGTCCTTTTAGGTTTGCGAGGTAGAGTAGGTTTGTGGATCGAACTTGCTGGTCCAGCACATCCACGGATGCTCAGTTTGATTGAGATCAGGGGAATTTGAAGGCCAGGGCAACACCTAGAACTCTTCATTATGTTTTTTTTTTTAAACCATTCCTGAACAATGTGTGTTGTGTGGCAGGGTGCATTATTCTGTTAAAAGTGGCCACTTCCACCAGGGAACACCATTGTCATGAAGGGGTGTACCTGGTCTGCAACAATGTGTAGGTAGGTAGCACGTGTCAAATTTACCACCACATTTATTTTCGGATATAGTTTCCCAGAAGAACATTGACCAGAGCATCGCTCTCTCCACCGTCTTGTCATTGTCCCACAGTGGATCCTGGTGCCATCACTTCCCTAGATAAACAGTACCAAAAGCAACCTTCTTCCACTTCTCCAATACCCAGTTCCTACACTCGCATGCCTGTTGTAGGTGCTTTCGATGGTGGACAGGGTCATTGTAGACACTAAGATTGGTCTGTGGCTAAGCAGCCCCATACACAGATCTTTATTCCTGCCCATCTCGCCTGCATCCAACATGTTGATTATGAGAACTGATTGTCTGCTTACTATCTAATTTACCCAGACCTTAATATTTAATTGTTAGGAGATGATCAACGTTATTTACTTCACCTGTGTCTGGTCATAATGTTTTGGCTCGTCAGTGTATGTTTACAGGTATTAAATGTATAACTTTGGAATCCAGAATAATAGAGAGAAAAAAACTGTCCTCCTTACCTGGACCAGTATTCTTGGCCTCTGAGGAGAAGGGAAGGAGACATTGTGCATGAAATGGGATATGTGTCTAAAAAACAAAAGAAATCAATCATATTAACCCAACTCATAGACTGATATCACAATGAAACAAATGACTTCTTCTGTTAAACACATGGCTAGGTGATTTACTATTACAAATATACTGGTAACAGTCTACGTAGAGCTTTCCAAATCAGTCACTTATGAGGTTCCATGATGGTTACTATGCTGCCTTGGAAGACAGCTGCCTATGTAGATAGTTTATTAGGTTTTGGAACAGATTCATATTGTGCAAAATAGTGTTATTGCCATCTTTAAAAAATAGAGACAACATTACTGCAAAAAGCGGTGTTTTAAAAAAATTGCAAATAAAAAATAGTAGTGAACTGCAGTTGAAGTAAGAATCTGTTTGTACTTCTCAATGGGCAGAGGGTTGACTCCATTGGCTGACAGCTTGTAAAGGAACATTAGGAACTTCCTGAAGGACTCAAAGAAAGGCCAGCGGGACAGCAGGCAGATGCATTTGTTGGTATTGACTGTGCGGTTGGGTATGACCTTCTTGTCCACATTGGAGACCAGACCTAGCTGGATCTTTTGTTTCTCGCTGAGACCGTCCACAGAATACGGCTCGTAGAACTGTATTCCAGCTCCATAGACCTGCAGAAGAGGAACAAAAATAGACAGTTGTAATTATTTTTTTTTCAATTTCAACTTATGCCATCCATTAAATCTGAACAGATTCAGATAGAATTATCTGTCTTTCACCTAAGGTGCTGTTAAAAAGTGTAATACATGTCTCCACAATTAAAAGAATGAAAATCAATTTGACCCCCTCCAACTATGCTGATTTTAACCATTTGATGCGGACGGTCACTGGTGTATTTAGAACATTCACTGCTAAACTCAAACATGTTTTTGCACTTTGTCAGGCGCTGAGGTGTCACTGGTGCTGGGGCTCAGTGGTTTTCATAGCCTATATCACAATAATTCACTGTTTTAAACCACATAAAATGTATTTAAAATGTAGGTTTCAGACATTTAAATTAATTAATAGCAAAAAAGACATAAATACACACAATGTTTGTGAGTTTTTTTTAAAGCAGCAGTCTGTAAGTTTTGCCTCTTTATCACCATCTCTGTTTGAAAACCTGCAATTGCAGTTATTTGCATAATTATCTTCCTTGCATGGGTTGTGCACCGGCATGGCGTGGTTGAATCTAATGTTTTGATGTGTGGCTGTCAGCCACCGCACCGGTGTGGATACTGTACTTCTGAATCACAGATTTTAGCCTACGTCTTCGAAGTATGACCCAAATAAGAATTTTCACTGGATAAGTAAGTAACAAGTAAGTAACAAGTCTGTTTTGTTCTGACCAACTGAGAAAAAAAGCATTACAATAAATCGCACTACCAATGGTGATTAAATCTAACGATCACTTAGCTCATATCACATCAAACCGTGCAAATGCTTATTTTTATACTTTTTTCTCAAATTGTTCATGTTAACAATATCAGCATTGTGTGACTATGTGTGTATTAGCGTGTAGATTTTAGTGTCTGTACAGGCTAATCTCTAATTGTCACACCATTTGAATTTCATATCAAGAAATTATTTTAACCCAAAAGGCAAATTCTTCCTTAGAACTGGTTCTCTTTAAAATATAAATTTTCTGTGATCCCACGTAGGCTATCTGTAATCAGATGCACATTTAAAACTGGAATATAATCTAATTTCAGTCATGCATTTCATAAACACATAATCCTTTCTGGATTACAATCTGCCATCATATTCCAGCTGCTGTGAGATCCTAGGTAACTATAAAGTTCGCTCTATTCTTCTCCTAGTTCAATGGTGACTTACTTTTATGTATTTCGGGAGAAATAGGTGAATTTACATGATGTTAATCTAAAGATCCGATTCTCTGAATGAGCATTATAAAGTTTTTAAACGACAAACACATTTACTTTCACTTACACACATTTGACAATCAGAATACACACCTCCCCCCACCCCCTTAGCCCCCCAGAGAATTATGCAAGCCCCCCCCAGTTCGTGTTTTCTGGACTGGGAGGATAACACTGAGGAAAGTGATGGGACAGGAAGTGGAGTTGTTTCTTTAGGATTAACATGTCATGTGACAGGAAGTGATGCAACATGGAGATAAAGAAACTGACTGCACCGTTGCCAACTCTCGCGAGACAAATAAGCATCCGAAGCTTCAAAAACAAGCCAAAAACAAGCCCAATATTTTTTGATTATCATCAATATTATTTATTATTATCAATTATTTAATACCAATAAATGAGCCTGCAACATATTAAACTGAAACTACTCTTTTACTCTTTTAGCTGCATCTAAAATGGAATTTAGATATATTTACACAGACTCTTTAATGCTGTTCGATTAGAATTGCATAATTCTAATTGAATTCATAATTCATCTATAAAGCAGCTATGAAACCCTAACTCAACAGTAAGTACAATTTGTTAATTGATAGGTAACACTTTATTTTAAGGTGTCCTTCTTACACATTACATGTACTTACTATTATAATAACAATTCATTATGCATTATTACATGCAAGTAACCCTAAGCCAAACCCTAATCCTAACCCTAACCATATAGTGAGAACATGTAGTTAATCAATATTACTCAGTACTTAAAGGGTCATGAGACCCCAGACTACTTTTTCTGAGATTTTAGCAGAGGTGTTTCTGTTGCACATCATAGAAGACAATGTTAGAATCCAATAATTTTAACTATTGGAGAAAATTGGTTAATTTTAAGCTTTTTTTGCGCTATTTTCATCTTCCGAGTTTAAAATCTAAATCGTGTTGATGTCACAATTTGTGACGCGGCAAAGGACTATAGTACATCGATGACGTGTCGGTGTCTATTAAATTATTCATGAGACTGCGTATTCTTATCCTATGAGAAGATGCTTCGCTTAATTATTCACAACAGCATGTGTTGATTTGCAATGACAGACGCTTCAGACTGTGAGATTGTGTACATTATCTGAGAGAAACGTTCATGAATCGAAGGAGAGTGTTTGTTTTTGCTTTGTAGTAAGAGTTCGGCACAAACCAAACGCGATTCATTCACTTAGTGAGTATAACCGTTTTTACAGCTCCATGACACAACCCGTCAAAATGCTTATATAATCGCCGCAGAATAAGCCTTAAAAAGTTATCAGAGGTGCAACAGCACATTCATTTATAGACAAAATGAAACTGTCTAAACCCGAAGCTGTGTGTGTTGTCTGTCTCACCTCTTCCCCCTCCGCTCGCTGAGCACCACGCCGAAATAATGCATTATTTATCGGCTTTAAGATATCGGCCAAATTTTCTTATCTGGCCGATACCGATAACAGAAAAAATGAGCCGATATGGGCCGATACCGATATGGTGGCCGATATATCGTGCATCCCTACTTAAAAAGTTATCAGAGGTGCAACAGCACATTCATTTATAGACAAAATGAAACTGTCTAAACCCGAAGCTGTGTGTGTTGTCTGTCTCACCTCTTCCCCCTCCGCTCGCTGAGCACCACGCCCACTTTTTAAGCATTTTTTAAAACTGTGGTGAGAACTAACCAGTGCTGAAACGGGGTTTCATGACCCTTTAAGTGTATATAGTTACAATGTAACAAGGACACCTTAAAGTAACCAATTTATGTTACTTGGCACTTATTTGTGTAATTACATTGCAACAAGGATGGCTTAAAATGCAGTTTAACTGGTTGTTGTTTTAAATTAAACATTAAGTCATGTTGAGTGCTTTTCATGATAAGCTGTTTAGACTGCTCCAGTGTTTTTTTCCCCCTCCACTCCAGTCACGTGACTGACAACTATGAATTGTATAACAGTGCAGTTTATTTTTTACATTGTTTTGACCTCCATGCTGAACTCACCAAGCCACAGTTGAGGTTCTTGTCCACTTTACAGAAAGTGTGAGGAGGAGTCTCGCCCTTGTTTGTGATGATGACGCGGATGTCAGTCACAGCCAGTGAGTTCTGGGGCTGGACGGGGGGTGCGCGGCGGTATGTAATGAATATGCGCTGGGATGTGGCAGAGCTGTTGTTGACATTTGCACAGCGGCCAAACGGCGTGGCCTCAATGACCTCACAACCCTGAATAAGACGCTCTTTACCCTCATATAGGACCCTACAACAAAGAACAAACACTGATCAGCAACTTAACCCACAAAAAAACACAGAAAATGGAAAAGAACCCATTAACAAGTACCCTTAGGCTCTTCTTGTGATGGAATTACATTACATTAGCATTACCAAGGTCTGTGTAAACGTGTCCAGTCATGGCACAACAGGGTTTGTATGCAAGGCAGTGAAAAGAGAAGAGGAAATGTGGGAGACAGATTATCTCAATGTAAGTGCAATGAACAATAAACCTAAATTATATGAGTTCATCACCTAAAGTGATTATGACTCTTTAACCCTCAAGCATCCTTTGGGACAAATCTTTTTTTGTTTGTTTCCTTAATCTAAGCGCTACAAGACTTGGCTACTTTTCCTGTTTGCCACCTGAACACGCACACAAAAGAAATGGACTCAATTCAACAAAGTTCAGTGGTGGAAGAAAAAAAAAACTCCTTAATTTGTCCTTTGTGGACAAAAGTGGGCAGCCACAGTAAATGAATGGGAAATATTAAAATTCAAAGCATTTTTTTATTATTCGTATCAGACCTGAGACCTTTGTGCCCAAATGTGTCCACGAAGGACAAATTAAGGGCTACTATAAGAAGGATGCCTGAGGGTTAAAAGACTTGGATTAATATTTTAGAAAGAAGTCCTTTATGCCAGCCGAGGCTGCATTTACTTGATAAAAAAAATTGTACAATAACAAAACATCAATACTGTCAACAGTAATACTGTGAAGTATAAGAACAATAAATAATAATAAAATATTTTAAAACAATCAAAATAGCCGTTTGTATGGTAAATATAGTTTATTCCTGTGATGGCAAAACAGAATTTTTAGTAGCCATTACTCCAGTTTTCAGTCATATGAAAGGACATGTATTCATTCATTGATATAATCTTACAATCGTAACCATATATTGCTACTAAAAATTGAAATCTCATGTTAAAAGTTTAATAGATGAGCCCAAGCCTGCGTTAATAATTCGAAAATGTTGAACTACACAACAACAGTAGTATTTCTAAAATTATAGCGGGCTTGGGCATCCACCATCACACTCACTGTGAGAAATGCTGTAAGCGGAGTGATTCAAATGGTGAAAAATGATTCAATATGGCGATACTGGGGAATATATCATGGTTAGAAAAACCTCTCAGCCTATCAGATTCAAGGGCAAGAACAAACTGTTGTATACACATATATTATTATTAATTTTACTCATCATATAATGCCTTGAAACTGTTGCTATATCATTACTGTTCCATGTTTTTGCTGAAACCCTGCCGGTATAAAAGGTATAGCTATAAAATATATTTATATTTTCATTGATTGAAATATTAAAAATGACAAATAAAAGTCCTTTTTATATTCAGAAGCTTTTTTTAACCATGTTAATGTGATTGTATTCCTCAAAAACATATGGTAATCTGTTGTAGCACCATAGTCCTAAATAATAGGTGGTGTGCTGTTCAGGCACCAAATTATGCAGCGTCTCTCTCTCTGAACTCCAAAGAGCCCAAATGGGCTTTAAAAGCTTTACACGCACTGAGTGCCATCAAATGCCTTACCAGCAAGTACATTGCATCATCTTGATATTTAATATTGTGGCATAGTAATGAAGACAAAATACAGTGGATGTTGTGTCAGGCCTTGGAGAGGGTTTATTTTGAATCACAATATAGGCTACATATATTAAAAGGGGGGATTATAGTGAAAACTAATGAAATATGGGTGTGGTGTCCTTGCTGTGATTTTGGCAATGATGAGGGTTGGGGAGGGCTTAGAGGAGTTTGTACCATGCAAGGATCCAGTCAGTGGTGACAGTGGACTATGTCCTTAAAAGAACGAAGGCCTTGAGCTGAACTATAAAACTCATAGTCAGCTGATGCTGAATAGAGACCACAAATAGATTTCGTATGACAGGCATATATGCAAGGTGCAATTTGTTACAACCAGAGGGGTGGGTATTTGAATGAGAATGTCATCATTAAAATATTAATGTAGAAAGATAGGCAATTTGAATATAGCAGAAATACTGAACAAAAATGTTTAAACTGAATTAACTAAATTAATTAACATTTAACTATACATATTAAATAGGGTAAATGTACCCTATTATACTTAACGTATTAAGCTCACGTACCCATTAAGCACACTTCCATATTTGAGCTCAGATTATAAAAAGACAAAATAATGTATTATCATACTTGATGTCTTAACCAATTAATGTGTTTGTTACTACAAACCTCCTGTAATTTCAAGCCAATCAGATCATTGCACACTGAGATATGAGTCTCCATGTGTTCACACTGTCTGGCCGGCCATTTTGAAAGCTGTCTGAAAACTTTCACCAAAAGAGGAGCCCTTTAAATGTGCATTTTTTAGACGTTTGAGCCTTTATTTTGGGTAAGTTTCACTACTTGCTGTAAAATTAAGAGATTAGTGATTTAGACTTTTGCATATTATAATCTGGAACTTGGATGTGGGAAATCATTACAGTTAGATCCAAAAGATAGATTTGGCAACATAGCACAGATGCTACAGGACACAGTTAGCTGACTAGCTGTATAAGATTGTGTGCTACGCTAATATATTACTTCTCAGGCTTACAAATTATAAATTGACAGTTCATTGCTGGTCTGTGGTTTTACACTGCTGTAATAAAAATAAAAAAATCATATTATTGTAAGGAGAGCTTAAAGGGTGCACTGCTATGAAAATCACACAGCTTCAGTGACATCAATAAGAAAAAGTATAATTTCATAGATATTGTTAATAATAGTTGTTCATAATAAAATATGTATGAACTTAATACATGACCTAGATTATTTATTTTGCAAAATCTTGTCATTTTAATAAATATTACATGAAATTTATAAAAAATTGTTGCTGCTCCAATTAAGCTCAGTGTGCTCTCTTTAAGCTCTTCCACATTGAACATCTATGTAAATACTTCATAAACAGACTTTACATTTAAACTGATGGTTGTCACTTTAAGTTAAGTTAATTGATTTTCTATGGATTCTGTCAACTCAAATCTACAGTCTGGCTCTGACCTTTGGCAACTAGAATCAACTTCTCCAGACTGTAAATCGGTGGAAAATCGGGGCAAAAATCGTGTAGTGTACTCCAGCCTTAAGAGACTATATAAGTTGACATCCATTTAATAAGAGTCTTCATAATGAGGCTAGTTTCTGTGTTCAACCCCGTGAATGAAATGTTTTATTGGTTTGTTTGATTTGATTTTTAAATATGTGTTAAAATGTTAAAAATGTGGACTAGTCTAGATGTTGCAATGTGCTTAAATGACACTTCACTATGAATATATAACTGATCAAATTGAATGCCTTGCTACTTGCTAATTATTCTTTAAAAAGGTTCTTTAAAATAAACAAGAATTTTTAATAAAACATGATGTGAGCTTAATGGGAACAGGGGTGTGCTTAAAGGGTACAGAAATGTACCCATTAAGCACAGCCAGACTTTTTGCATTTAATGATGCATATCTTAATTGAAATGCTTTTGTCATTTAAAATAAAATTAAATATTTTTGTGTGAGAGATTAATATTTTATTTTAACATAACTTTTTATACTGAAACCAATATCTTGTGCACTAAAAATGTCTCAATGTAGATTTTGGTGAGCTTAATAGGTACGTTTACACTATACATTTATTTATACAATTCACAGGCCCCATGAGACATTAAGATAAGCTGTAAAATATTTTGAACACATTTCTATGGAAATATATATTCGTCATGTATTTATTTTCATATTTATTTATATATGCATATATTTATTTTAACTTTTATGTATGCAACAAGATAATGAGGGAATCCTCCCAAAGGCTACTTCCACATTAAAGCTCTCCTAAAACATCAATAAGCACCTCCAGCTATAAGCAAAAATATTCACCTCTAGCTATTTGTGAAGCATCAACCATATTTTACACGTAATACAGCTAGGACCTGAAATACTCCAAAACTAATCAAAAGTAATCGAGTTTACTCTTTAGTCTACAATAAACCGATGGTAAGTAAGCCCACCTAATTATCATAAAAAAGACAGAATAAATACAAAAATAAATAAAATGTTGCAATATTTAAAGGGGTCATATGACGTTGCTAAAAAACATTATTTGGTGTAATGCAATGTGTTTATGTGGTTTAAGGTTCAAAAACTTTCCACATACTGTACATTATTGTTGCTCCTCTATGCCCCGCCTTTCTGAAATGCGTTGATTTTTACAAAGCTCATCGGTCTGAAAAGCGAGGTGTGCTCTGATTGGCCAGCTATCCAGTGCGTTGTGATTGGCCGAATACCTCAAGTGTGTGACGGAAATGTTACGCCACTACCATACTGTGATGGCGTGTCCCAGAGCGACGAGACAAAACCAATAAAACCCATTATAAATGAGGCATTTGTTGCATCCAGTGGGGACATAATTATGGATTATAATGACTTATACTGTCTTTTTACGCGCTGCGTTGCATCGCGCCACGTAAACATAAAACTATGTCTGCATTTGTGATCGGAGAAACAACAAACAACAAGCGCTACTCTACACTGCTCAAAACTCGCGTTTGAATCATCAGTGGCAAATTCTTTAAATATGAAAACATACTTACAGGCTGGGAGTCAGATCAGCCGGCATTGAAGTCTACTCTCCCAGGATCAGAAAACAGTCCTCCGTAAAATGCGCTGCACACATCTGAATATTTGGGTTGAACTGTTCTGGAACAGTGTTGTAAATACAACTTAACCACTGATTTCTAGTTGCGTCCTCTTTTGGAAGGCCAAACAAAGTATTTTCGCTTTCGCAACGAAACACACAGCATCTCCAGGACATGGCGGCAGCAGCAACAATACTACAGCAAGAATAAAAGTTACGCCTTCTTTCTTTGCGTAAACATTTGGGCACCGTTATGCAAATCTTCCCACACAGTGACGTAGACATGTGGGGGCGTGTTTAAACGAGCCATTTTAGCAGGGAGTGGACGAGTCTTAACTTATAAATAGAATATCTCTGGGTTTGAGACTTTAGTCTTTGCAACTTTAGGGATCTTATCTATTCACGAACAGCTTGTAACACTCCAAAGAGAAAGGAAAGCTTGAAATCACATCATATGACCCCTTTAAATATGGTAAGAAATTAATGTGGGAATAAATATAAAAATAAAATGATTATATACATAAATAAATATATAAAAAATTTTTTTTGAATGAATTAATAAAAACTAAATCATTAAAACTAAATCATGAAATAAATAAAGCTATGCAAAAATAAATTCATTATTAAATAGAATTTTTTTTTTAAAGTAATAAATTATTTTATAAAACCAATTATCAAGTCATTTATTCTTTTATTTTATTAAATAATAAAATAAATATTTATCCAGAACAACTTCTATTATTTTCATTCCATCATAGTCCAGGATAAGTCACAGTGCCATGCATATTTTACTAGGCTACTTGCAATGCTACGGGGATGAAAAATTAACAGAAGGGGAGATTTAAAAAGCAGAGGCTTGGAAATCCCCCCATCCCAGCAAATCACATGCATATGTGACATGCTTAAGTGCATGATGAGATATAAGCATTTGCTTCTTTACAAAAAAATAAATTTATCATGTTGGTAGTTATAAGTTAGTTTTTTTTGTTATAATCACCTTTGTGCTTTTTGTCATTAATTTAAAAAGGCGTAATGTACAGCTGTATGATTATAACAAGAATTTCCAACCAGCCTGAAAAAGCTTGATTCAGACAGATCATGTAGACATTCCAAATGTAAACAAAGCTGTAAAAACTTGACTCTTTTTGACTTCTGTTTGAATAATAAATATCTGTTCAAGGGTACCGCTACACAGAGGAACCTCCATTCACCCTACAAACTCACCCGATGTCAATGAGTGGGGGCTTCCCACGACCCCTCTTGTAACACAGGAAGAGTTCTGGGCTCTTGAGGCTGCCATGGTTGAGATTGGCCGGCTGGCCACTGTAGGTACTCTCAATGCATGTGAAACCTTCAGGCACAGTTTCTCCTGCAGACTTGTTGATGATGGCAAGGTCTGTGATGGGTGCCTTGGGCCCACTGGACTTGGTTTCAGATAGATCCTGCTCTAGTGGTGTGGACTTGTCTGTTAGGCCAGCCACAACAAAGTAGTCTGTCACACGGTGACCCTTATCCTCAATCATGGCTGGACGGACCTGTTTGGAGAGAAGGAACTGTTGATTTTATGTTTTTATAGGTTTTAAACCATATCTGTATGCTTTTTAAAATATATTTACTTTTCTTTATCTTGGACACTCTTATTTGTCATTCACCCAATTACAAACATTCACTAAACGTATAATTTATATTTTTACAGCATACACTGCCATACCATGCATTTGGTATTACCAAAGTGCATCAACTATCAAGAAATCTGAAAATACACAACACATTCTAAGCTGAGCAGATGCCAACAAATAATAACCTAAACTGTAGCTGATCACAGCTTCCTGGCTGAGATCATAATGACCGAATGGTGCAGGATGGGGACCACTGACAGTTGAACATTCAGTTTTTGTAATACTGCCACCAAAGACATTGAAACACTGAAAACACAGACTGAGGTGAGAAGCACAGAGAAATGCAGAAGCACATGGAATGTGCATTTTGTGTGAATAGCACCTCGCAATATGTTCTACTTGCGTTCCTTCATCAAGTGCGTCACACGTGAGCGGTTCATCACAGGTCTCTTTGTGCGTTCAGATCATTCTTTTCTCTTAACTGTTATCAGCAGCATATGGTCAACATGTTTAATTCTAACATTTGGTAATATTTCTATTCAAAATTGTGATTCCTTGATTTATGAAAAAATAGGCCTAAATTGTAGCAAAATACTAATTTAAAATAAATTAAATCGCAAAAATCACCCAGCCCTACTTGCCATAAACAGAAGCACAATGCAGAAGTCAAGGCCTTTTGATTAAGTAAATGGCACAGGATAGCGTTTTCACAATAATGAAATAAATCACAATACATATATTATTGCTGTAAATATGACTGGAATGACCCCAAATTTAATATGACATTGAATTTCACAATTCTTGATACCAATCTCTATAGACTATAGCAAAAACAAATACTAGCCTAATTAATGTAAGCAAAAAGTTATCAACGTTACAGAAAAAGATATGTCAGAATATTACACGAGTCCCAAATATTCTTATTTTGTGTGTTATTGAGCTTGAATGGTTTAAAGTATCTTGAAAGCTAAAAAAGGGCAAGGCTAAAAAATGCATAAAAAATTACTTTCATGGTAACGCAGCACTGCAACATTATGTGAGCATAACTGCAAGAGATGGTTGGCAAAATTTCCATTGGTTTGATGTGTCTACTGGTATATTACCCAACCCTAGTATATATGCACTGTGCGTTTCAGAACTCTATACTTCCTAGTTAGTTCTAAAACAGCTTTTATTGAAACCAAGCTGCCAAAATGACTCGTTGTCTACTTCCTCTTCATTACATAAGAGAGATGAATATATCAGCACAAGACTGTCAGCACAGACACTAATCAACCTCTTTGTCTCTTTGGCCCACCAGTTGGTGCATGTTAGGGAATGGAAAGATATTACAACAGGATCAAATGGAATAAAAATTTATTTAGATGCCTGCTAAGGTTTCCAAAAGGTGTGTGCCTCTAAGAACATTGTCTCTGCATACCTTCTGAAGCATTCAAACATTTGTGAGGTGGTTGTTATTTCCAACAAAGTGCCTAATCATGTCAGTTAGTGCATAATTATTTATTTCACAATTGGACACAAGCAAACTTACTTTTAATGAATAATGGACATGACCATAATGACGCAACGCATAAGTGACCATTTTAATTCTAAAGCCTGAATTGGGATACATTCTTGTTTTGATATGTAAAGATTCATGTATAGAATCAAAATCATTTATTTATTTTTATGCACTGCTAAATCAAGCCAAAGACTGAATAGTACACTTTACATTGCTCCTTTTAGTTTAAGCCTTTAAGCCGGTCATTTTTGCCTCACTGAAGTTGATGTTTTTTCTGAGTGACATACACAAGAAAAATGTGAGTGCTCAAGATAAATTTTTCATATCTGTCTTATTTGACATTCAATATCTCAGGACAGAAATAAGGTAGGAGGAAAATTCTTTTTTGATGATGTTCCCCAGCATGTTAGCTGTGTCTGTTTCAAATTTTGGCCTTTTTGTTTAGCTCTTGACTCCCTGAAGGAATTTTAAAAACTGTTGTTTTCTGAGTGCCATACACAAAATTAGTGACTCATAACTCCAAGACCATATCATGGAGAGTCAAAAGGTAGGTATCGTTTGATATAAATCATTCTATATTTTTAGGGGGGGGGGGAAATTATTGCATTTGAATATTCTAATGTTGAGAAATAGGTGATCAAATGTAAGAGAAATTTGTGTGGTCAAGAGAAATGTTTCATATCATTCTTATTTGAATTATTTATTAAAGAAATAAGGTAGGAGAAAAACTTTTTTTTGGTGATGTTCCCCAACATGTGTGCTGTATGTTAATAAATTTTTTGGTGATATCATGAAGTAATCAAAAGTTACAACATTTGGAACCAAGGTAGCCCTTCTCTTAGCCCTTTACAGTTTTGAATTTGAAGTAATGCCTCACTCAAGTTTAGGCAAAACCCCAAACAATTATACTTGTTTTATTCTGCTCGATGAGACCTTTCAAATGACATATGACACATGACTATCTGAGCTGTATGATGTTTCTGACAGAGTACATGGCACAAAAAAACATTTTTCATAAATTATGAAAACATTTGTTTTCTATTTATTCGCAAATAACTCAGAACTACTTATGAGTTAATCAAAGTGGCCACATGTAAAGGTCAGACTCCAAGCTTTCAAATGACACCTATTTTGGCCCTGTCCCAAATGGCACCCTAAACCCTCATGGTCTTCCTCTGAGTCCACACTTTCGTGACGTAATGCCGCTTTGACTGTCGGGTAGAAGTCGGCTGCGTAACTTGCAGGCTTGTGGGTTCAGCAGAAGTGCGTATCGAGGGTGCATAGCGGCCGGAAAGGGGGCGCTCACGAGCACCCTTCTGAAAGCTAAAATGACGAATGGGACACCCTATAGTCTCGTGGACTTAACGGACACGCGCACGCAGCGGCCATTGTAAGTCCTCAAGACTGAAAGTGCACATGAAGCATGCCATTTGGGACAGGGCCTTTGTGTTGATCAAGGCACTGATTTTGAAAACTATGATTATAATTTTTTTCTTCGCTGGGGGCTCCCGCCGGCGGTACACTCTGGTTTAGAGGAACTAGGCAGCACTGGTTAGGAGTTGATCAAAATGGTTGGATGGATTCGAAAGCTGAATTTCTAAGCATTAAAATGATTAGCTAATTATTTTTTTAAAAAGTTATATAAAAGATAAAATAGACAGAAACATTCTAGGTTTTACATTCTGCTTGCCAAGTGTTCAATGGAGTTCTCAAACGGATTTCTTCAATTCATGGGTTTAGGTATTATTTACACACGAAAGACACAATGGATTGTTTTGATTTTGGATTCATTTCAATTGTGAGAATCAGCTGTAAATAAAGATATGCCATTTTCCACGATCGGAGCATGTTTCATGAAAAGCGTAAAAAACCATGAGAATATTACAACGTTCGCATTTGGAGTTTATGTGTTATAATTCGATGACAAATATCTTTAGATCTCAATGAGAGATTGTGGTATGATTGGGCTCATTTTAATCAAGAGAATTTTCTGAAAATAATGTCGTGCCTTTTTCCATGATCTATGCATGTTTCATGAAGTTAAGAATGAAAACGTAACCTATATATTTTTTTATTTAATGGTTTCATCTGTGTGATAACATCGTAAGGAATATCTTTAGATCGAATGAGCTAATTATGATGAGTTTGGGCTCCTTTTAATTGGGAGAATTTTCTGAAAATAATGACGTGCAATTTTCCATGATCTATGCATGTTTCATGAAGTTACGAATAAAAGCGCAAAGTAAAACTACAGTGGTTTATTCTGCTGCGCCTGAAGCGCACCCAATGGGTTTTATGTGTTATAGCAATATGAGCAACATCTTTGGATCTCATCTACGGATTATGGTAACTCTGCGCTCTTTTTAATCAGGAGAATTTTCTGAATTTTAAACGTATATATATATATTTTAAAAAGCTACTGCGCAAGTAGCCTACTTTTGAGAGGTGAGTGGATTCTAACTTAAACACCTCTGATTGGCCATTGCATTCCTGAAATCAACAGATATGTCTGTGATTGTCTACATTGCTCAATGCGGCAAACACGTGTTATAAATAGAAACTGCCTATGCTTGCGCATGTTAATAATTTTTGTGTTATATTAGTTGTTTTTGTGCAATAGATGAATAACAATTTACATATTTTTAATTACATATTTTATGTTGAGATATTTCTACTTTGCGGGAGTCCAGCGAATCATTTTATTCTCCCGGATCTTGTGCACACACACACACACACACACACACACGAGTGTCTACCCGTCCGCACTCGCCCATCAAGCGTTGTAAATGGTTTACTGAACAAGTTGCTCTTTCTTTAAATACATTCAGTTATAGTTTAAATTTTCTTAGTGATAAAAATCTACCTCAGCTTATGCTTAAAACTATAGGGAGCCTTTTTACATTATAAGGTTACAATTAGGCCTAACAACTTAACCCAGACTTAAATTTAATTGCTATTTATTTTTAAATAGATGATCAACACTCAACTTAAATTTTTTTTTAAATAAATAAAAATAAAAATGGTATGCAAACATGAAAATTGCACATAATGCAGTTTTTAAATTAACTTATAAATAATAAAATTTCTAAGCAATTTGTTAAAATATATTCAATTACACAATGGCTGTCATAGCATGTTTCATAACAGATTAATTTAAACATACTGTACATTAAGTAATTAAGACTAACAGGTTTAGTAAAATATGATGAGTATATGGTGTAATATTTTGCAAAATGCTCCTCTCTAGACTTAATTTCTCTAGTGAACTAACGAGCTGTGGACACTGATGACTTGCTGAGGTAAATTAAATGCTACGTGACATTTTATTTCCACGCTGTATTGTTGATGTCTTTCCGCGGTTGAAACACTGATTGAGCAATTACATGAGGCATGAGATGTTCAGTCATGTTTATTCGCGTTAAAACTAGTAGTAGAGAGGAAGGAATGATCGCGGTCACTCGTGCTCTATGGCGAGTGGATCATGCCGGGGATAACCTACCGAAGTCGACAGTCGTGTACTTTTTACATGTGAGAAGGGGTACGTCGCAACACAGACCCGTGACACCAACGGCGTAGAGAAGTACGTCGCCACCACAATAAATTAATATCTTACCCTCATTTGTTTTTTTCTAGGTTTTCTTATTTTCTTTGTTATGCTTATTATCAATCATTAACTTTTTTCTTTTACTTTCCTGTGTTCTGATGACATTGAATATATCCTTGATATAAATTGTGTATTGCATACAAAGCTGTATGTCATTAATGCCATCTCTGTACTGTTTACAAACATTATAATTAAAAAAATCATTCGTTCACTTTCTTTTGGAGATTAATGACAAATCAAAGTCGCAATTTTATGTTATGTTGACGATTATTTACAACAACTTCAAATATAAACACAAATTTAATAATTATAATCTATAAACATAATATTCTGAGATATGTCATTCTGAGTTTTTACTTTTGATGGTGGTAAGAATTTAATTAACACAGCTGACTATACAATGTGTGAATACATTAGCTCAAAATATCAGACTATATGCGATATTGTTTTCAGGAGATGAAGTCATTTTAATAGCCTATTATTTTCAAGAAATCAACAATGGCAAAATATATGTCAGGAAAATACTATTCTAATCACAAATTTCAAAACAATGCAGGTTCATTTTCAAATGTTTTAACTAGGGCTGTCAGTAATGATTATTTTGTTAATCATCTGCTAAAGATTTTATTTATATTTTTTTGGTAATTAAGATAAGTGAACAATATATTTTAGTACGAATTTAATACATGTAATAATTGAGGCAATATTAATTAGTTGAAATAAAGTATTAAAAGTAGTCATATTGTTTTACTGATCAACACTATTAAAATACATTAAGAAATGTATAAACAATAAACTTACGTATTTTATGTATTTTATGTATTATAACAAATGCCAGCAGAGGACGCCAGCGGCCTGACGATTGTTGTTACACTTTACATCACGAGCAAACCATTGTTTATCTAATGTTTAATTGCATTTAATCTGTCATGTTTGGCCACATATTACACAAATAAATTGGATCAAATCAATACATTTATTTCCATTCAAAGGGATAGAAACCAAAGTAATAACATTAGGCTTAAACGATTCCTTATCCCTCTAGTGGGCAACGTTAACATCACAGCCTTCATTCCTCTGTTGAAATGGCTGATGGTTTAGAGCATGGGTTATAAAACAAAAAATACAATTATAATAGATGAATACATTTCTGATGCTCAGGAGGAGAACATCCAATTCTAAAATAAGGGGTTCTCAACTGATTAGTGTTGGAGCTAAACTCTGCAGGAAAGTGGACCTTGAGGACCAGAGCTGACAACCCCCGTTTAGAATTTTCTAATTCTAATTCTCCTCCTGGGCATCAGAAATTCATACAGCTATACTCATTTAAACCATATTTTATTTTGCCAGGTATGTTTCCAAGGAATTTGTTTTAGCGACAGAAGCTCCACAGTGCAACAGAATGACAGTGACAAAACAAAACATAGGTAATATTAATATATATATAATATATATTTTATAATATATATATATATTTTTAGTACCAACCGAGGTGGTACTAAAAAAAGTACCAGGTACTGTACCCAGTGGAAAACCCCCCAAAAGTGAACTGTACCGAGCCGTACCATGCAGTGGAAAAGCGCCATAAAGCGTTTATACAGCGATCTGTCATGCCACATAAAAGACGGTCAAAACGCCATTTATTATTTGAATTTCCTGAGAAGAAAAACAAACAAAAAAAACCTGCATTCGTGCGGTACACATGCGTACCGAACCGAAAGACCCGTACCGAAACGGTTCGGTATGAATACGTGTACCGTTACACCCGAAAGCCATGCAAAGTTAAAACTTTTAGAAAACACGTCACGAATTTGTGGAGGTTTATTCCTTTTCACTGCTTCTCATGTTTTTAAATGCAGTCTGTGTGAATGGCGCTTAGGCTCTTAACATCTTAGGCTCTTAACATCTTCACATGATGCTGTTTTGTTCATAATTGTTTATGCAATTTACGAAATTATATTAGATTTTTATGAGTTAATTTAGACGTAATGCACGTTTTTAATAGACTTACTTCCTTGTGTTGACAATTTAAATGCGCTGCATTATTTTGCTCATTGCGCCCTCCTGTGGCCTCGGGAGACAATTAGACCTATTTAATCTGCATATAAAACATTAGAAATTAGATATTTGTTTAATTTTTTATTGTGTTTGATTGTTAAAACTAAAACTATTTGTTGTTTTGTCTCAATAAATTGTGTTAATTATAAATACAGTAGTTAAATAAAAAATAAAAAAATTCTATTGCTTTTTGTTTTAAAAAAGGTTATAAAAAATGTCAATAATTATCGATACCGAACGATATGAAACATTATATCATTGATAAATTTTTTTGCTATATCGCCCAGCCCTAGCTCGTAACATTTTAAAGAGAAAGAAAAAAATTGAAATCGCATCATATGACCCCTTTAAAGGTACGTCAAACACACAAAAAAACAGAACACTAAAATCAAGCAACAAGGCATTCAATTTGATCAGTTATATAGGCTAGTCCTAGAGAAGTGTCATTTAAGCACACTGCAAAATCTAGACTAGTCCATGTTCAGCTAATTAATACATTCAAAAATCTAATAACAAAATAAACTAATAAAATATTTCATTAACGGAAATCGAACTGATTTCAGAAACTAGCCTCATTATGAAGCCTCTTATTAAATGGATGGCAACTTATTTATATTCTAAGCCTGGAATACACCACACAATTTTTTGCCCCGATTTTCCACCAATTTACAGTCTGGACAAGTTGACATTAGTTGCCAAAGGTCAGAGCCAGTCTGCAGATTTGAGTTGACATATCTAATAGAAAATCACGTAGTGTATGATGGTCACAGACTCTGAAATTTTAGCTTCAGACTTTGATTCCATCCAGTCAGAGGAGATCAAACGTTTGATATTTTCAGCTGATTTTACAACATATATTGTTTTCATTTGTCATGCGTCTCCTAGCAACAATTCACATGTTTTTGTGTGAGTTTGTTGTGATCGGAATTAATTTAAAGTCTGCTAAAGTCGTTTAGTGTATGATGGCCATTTTTACTTTGTGACTATTTACAAAGTCTGTAAGTGTGTTGCCTGGTGTTTTAAAAATCTGTTCAAAATTTTAAAAGTCATGTACTGTATTCCAGCCTTTAGTTGCTTTTTTCCTGGACAGATATGACATTTTCATCTTAAATCTGTGAAAATAAGTTATTAATCATTTTTATAAAGATTAACAAAGTGACAACCATCAGTTAATATTTAAAGTCTGTTTATGAAGTATTTACATAGATGTTCAATGTGGAAGAGCTTAAAGAGAGCACACTGAGCTTAATTGGAGCAGCAACAATTTTTTTTATAAATTTCATGTAATATTTATTAAAATGACAAGATTTTGCAAAATAAATAATCTAAGTCATGTATTAACTTCATACATAACTATTATTAACAATATCTATTAGTCCAGGTGATATGTGCAAAATTTGAGTATAATTGTACAGGTTAGGGCCCTGAACATTTTCAGAAATGGAGCCATTGCAAAAAACCCTCGTGGTTGCCATGGGGACCATTATATTTTCAGCCATAACCAAATTATGTATTTTGTATCATATCTCCTGAACCAAACATGATAACACAGAAAAGATGTCTATGAATGTGTATGTGTTCTGGCCACATGACTGGGCGCTCAAATGAACGCATGGGATTCAAATATCAGTCCGCAAGCAGCTATTAAAGATATTAATGCAAAAAAATGCGGGCATTTTTTTCCTCTGGTGATTTGTAGGCTATTTGTTGTCATTCAGATTAGATAACATCTCATGTAAACAGTCCACCGAATCTTTCAATCAGAATGATTTGAATCGGAATGACAAAAAAAGTGTACATGGAAACGTAGTATGAATGCAAGCAAGAATAGATTTGAGAGGTGCAGTGAACGGGAAGATTTTTGTGAATAACATCTTAAAATTTAGTTAAATTATTTGATCAAATATTCCTCTAATCAAAATACTACAAACTATGTACCCTGTTACAGATTCTTGTGATCATCCCCACAGTAACTCCTCCCAGAACAAAAGGAGCGAGTGCTTTGTGCTGGAGAGATGCTTCTCTGGCTGCAGGACAGAGGCAGAGGGGTGGACAGAAGCCTGGTAGCTTTGTGTCATGCACAGGCTTTCACTTGCCTGAGCCAAGAATAGGCCCCAGAATGAAACGGCTCGATTCAGAATGGCTAGGCCTAAGGGGAATGGCACAAAAAAACAACGCACAATGCAACAGCACTACAACCATTAGCAGCGGTAATGAGGATGTCATAGACGGGATGTACAAACTTGTCGGAATAGAAAACACAAAAGAAAATCACAAGACAAAGAGACATTTAGAAAAGTTCTGCAATAAATTAAGTGCCCTATGAGAATTATAAATATAAAGTGAAACACAAATATAAAAACAAACACAAAAAATATACATTTACAATATTTGTAATTGCTCATGGTTCAAAAGACAATAAGCAATGTTAAAAAAAAAGCGCATTACAGACAGATAAGAAATGTAGTTATTAATATTAAAGGTGGGGTATGTATTTTTTCAAAACGCTTTAGAAAACTGAGTCGGGCCGAGTACCAAAACAAACTTGTAGCCAATCAGCAGTAAGGGGCATGTCTACTCCTGATGGGGATGAGAGAGCGCTCGGTGCACAGGACGGACATTAGCCGAGCCGAGCGACGGCAGAAAGATAGAGATGGCGGATAAAAAATACAAAAGAAGAAAACGTCTTCGGAACAAAAGAAGGCTTACGATAAGGCAAGAAGTAGGACCCGTGTAAATATCGTATCAGCTTTCCAGCGCTGGAGAGAACTCAAGATGCGGGGAGGCCTGCGATCGGATGCCGAGGTTGCTTTGTTTCTTTTCAATAGGTGAGTAACATTGGTTTTGCTTTGTTTCACAGAACTAATATATGCTGTTAAAACATATAGGCCTATATGCATGTTAAAACACACAGTACTATCAAAACACATTCGACCTGTATTACCATAGTAACACACATTGCTTTCACTTATTGATGACATCATACCCTCGGCTGGCTGTCACAACAGATTCCACCATAATCGTTGGGTACGTATGTGTGGGGCGGAGCTATCAAAATAGGGGCGAGACCCTTTTGGGGTAGGGGCGTGTTTGTTTTGGTGATTTGAAATATCAACATTGGCTACCAGAAATCACTTACCCCACCTTTAACATGGTGATTGAACCTCTAAATATCAAACACAGCAACAGTGTTCAGAGCCAACAGCATCAGTTGTAAACAGTGAGTGCGCTGTCAAAGATCATTTATCTGCAAACTGATAAAAAGCTGTAATAAAAATGGCATGTAATGAGGCACTATTTTTTACACTTTCTGACCAATAGGTGGTGAGTGTGTCGTGATATATACAGATTTACAGTTTCATATCAATAAAATAAAGCACTGCTGAAATACAGCCTCAGAAGCATTTTGGCATCTCGCCATGATATCTGTTGGTGCATAATTCAAGAACGATCAGCGATATCAAAATGTTTTCATAACTTTTGAAAAACATGAAGATTATTCTAACCAAACTGGGTGAATATTCAATGAACATTGTATAAGGAGTTTGAAAAAGTATTATCCAAAATGAGTCTGATTTCAGCGTACTAAACAGTAAACGTCACTTATTCTAAATTAATTTAAAACACAAATAGAACAAAATATATAACTTGAATTAAGAAAATAAACAAGGTAACTGTGTAGGGCAAGCAAGCTACTGCCAATCCAGCCCAATCTTTTTACCAATTTTATGAAATGTTTTTGGCCACTTCCTTAGCTGGTCAGGCTGGTTTTAGCTGGTCAGGCTCGGAGACCAGCTGGAACAACCAGCTTGACCAGCCTGGCCAGGCTGGGAGACCAGCTTCTTCCAGCTTAGGCTGGTTTTAGCCGGGGGGGGTTTTCAGCAGGGAAATTCCACGAAATTCTGCATTATGACTGGATTCTGCAATTCCGTCCGTGTTTGCTGCATCGCGGAAATCCCAGGGCCCTACTAATGTTGCAAATGAGTATGATAAGCACTATAGTTTATTTATGTAAGTGAGGATAGCAAAATAAAGTAAACTGACAAATTATACCCAAACATTCTTTATACAGTGGACTACCAGTAAAACTGATACAAATTATTCAGACCGAGTCTGGGGGGAAAAAATTGAAGTTCAGGTTTGCATGAAGCTGGGTGACAGCATGCCCAGGAGACTACAGGCTGTCATTAAGGCTAAGGGTTGCCTGACTAAGTATTGATAGTTGTGTAAATACTGTCATACTTTCTGAATAATTTTTGGTTGATTGTAATCCATTACATACCTTTCTATCAAAGTTATCTAACATTATCAAGCTGAATTTGTTCTGACACAGTTTAACTCTGAGTTTCTGTCATATTTTATTACCATGTTCTAAACTATAGTGAATAAACTGTGATAATGTGAGAAATGTTGAAGGTGTCTGAATACATTTTTGTTTGACTGTCTATTTGATAAATTAAGTTAACCAACTAACATTATACATACTCTTTTGGTTTCTGTACCCAATATTGTAAAAATTGACAAATGCAATTAAAATATCAGTATCGGTACTTGGTATCGGCAAGTACCAAAAATAAAAGTATCGTATCAGGCGAGTACTGGAAAAAGTGGTATCGGTGCATCCCTAAATGTTATAGTAACACTAAAATTAAAACAATTAAAAAACCCTTAAGATAACCTGTAGAAAGAAAAACACACATCTTAAGCACTCAGAATAACATTAGTGGACTTTGAACGATTAATTGCCGCTTTGAACGATTGCGTAATTGTGGCATCTATAATTGTAATTGCGATTAGAAATTAGATTAATTGTGCAGCCCTACTGTAATCCATGTTCGGTTAATTGCAGTAACTTCAATCATAGTTGCATTTCGGTTCCATATTTAATACTTAATATTTAATAATTAATATAGCATGCTGCAACAGACGGGTTAGAAGAAGAATTGTTAGATAAAGTTGTTATTTTTGTTTTCTTTGCACACAAAACGTATTCTCATAGCTTCATAAAGTTATGGTTGAACCACTGATGTCACATGGACTATTTTACAGATGTCCTTGCAACATTTCGGTGCCTTGATCTTGGTAGTGTCCTGGCTGGCTATGGAGGGTCAGTAAGCTCTCAGATTTCATCAAATATCTTAATTTGTGTTCCGAATATGAATGAAGGTCTTACAAGTTTGGAATGACATGAGGGTGAATTTTCATTTTTGGGTGAACGATCCCTTTAAAAAAATGTATGAATCCAATGTTTTACTAAAGTGACACTATTCAACAGCAACGCCAAGGTTTAAAGTTACAACCAGCGGCAGCATCTCTCGTGCCTCCCCTGAACACAGTGAGTTTAAGCAAACCCCTTAAAGCGCACTGTTGCCAAATATTTTCATTGGAAAGTAGCTGATGTCTGCTCAAAATGTTCCAAAATGTCACTAGATGATGTCATATGCACGGCATAAAATGCGCAATGAATAAAAACATTAGTGTTTTGTCCGGTACTGTGTGTATTCTCACTAACTTAAACACGTTTGATTGGCCATTGAGTTTACCTGCTCAACAGAACAATAGAACAATTGAAAGAAGCTGCCTGTCAGCTGATACCAAATTGACCAGGTACTAGTACCACTGTTCCTGCAGAATGCCTGGTAAAATTACATTTTTTAAATTTCAGTACTGACTTGGTACCAAGTACTGTTACAAACAAAGCCTGAATGATGAAAAGTTAATTTAGAAGAATGTTGTAATTACTTATAAGACATAAAATGTGTTTCTTTAATCCTATTTTAAAAACAAAACACCTTAACAGAAATATTCATAATTCTGCTCAGCTGAAAATATAGGATTATGTTTGACATGCTTTCACATTAGCATGAAAAATGTATTTTTAGAAATTCTCCATTTTATATTTTAGAAAATACAATAGGGGCCATAGTCTGCAAACAAATATTTTTCCATACTCTGTTTTCATTTTTTCCATACTTATCCAGACCTGGACTATACTACGTAGTAGTATATCTACATCAAAACCCTGAGTATATTTACATTTGCATCCCAACTCAAACTCAGTGCTTTACTGTCAAATATCCACTTCCATAAAGCAAATTATATTAGTAGTAGTAAATTCACTTTTATAATGAAATACAATAGTAATTTTGTGCTTATTATCAGTTTCTCTCCCCTCCCAATTGCCCAGTACTATCAAATCGGGTGCTGGGGACATAATTTGTTACTACTTTTTGGCTGCTTGCTAGCTGAGTCAAATGAGTCAAGTGAGCATATTCTCTATGACTTTCTGTTCCAGAGATATGATCTCACAAATTAGGTCTATAGGATTTTTGCCCACTAGACAAACATTGTACATTGATCGCTTATTTGACAACTTAATCATGGGTCTACAACAAATGGTGCAGGATAAGTTAGATGCCAAAATTTGTACGGAAAAGGAGAAGAAGAGGAGGTATCATTAATAATAATAATAATAACAAAAAACAAACAAACAGCATGCTGGCTTTCTTAATCCAACATAAATGTAAAAAGAAAAAAGAGAAAGCCAGCATAATAAGCTTAAATAGTAGATCAGTATGTTGGCTTTATGAAACCATCCTAAATACTAGACCTAATAAATTACCAGTATGAAATAAATACCAATATGCTTCTTATACATTATTACTGTATCTGATGATTTAACATATTATGTACAATATAGCCTATTTCACATACAATAATATTTAACTTGTAAAGTACTTCCATGAATTTAATTTGTTTTACTTATATAATATTTAAATATAATAATAATAATAACAACAATAACAATAACACACACACACATATATATATATATACATCATATTTTTTAGATAAACTAAAAACATGGATCCAAGTAAAATCATGTCAGATCTTTTTCTATAGGTCTATTTAATGTAATATGGAAACCAACATAATTTATATAACAAACAAATAAAAACTTTAAAGATAAAAATGAAAAAATAAAATAGATGTGTTTGATCATATTATCGTGCTGAAAGATAAGGAGGCCTGCAAGTTTTTTGCCAAAATATTCTGATATTTAGCACTATCCTTCTATCTTGACTACTGCCTCAGTTTGAGCTGCGCCTGATGAGCCCTACATCATGATTCTTGCACAACCTTGCTTCTTCATGGATATGGTGTTTTTTGGGCGATGAGCACTCTTGTTTTTGTGCCATACCTTTTAAAATTATAGACCAAAAGTTCAGTTTGGTTTTATAAGACCATAAAACATTTTGCCACATAGTTTTAGTGAAATTTAGGCATGCTTAGACTTTTTGTTTCTTTTCTTTCTTTCTTTCTTTTTCCATGAGTAATGGTTTCCATCTGGCCACCCTACCCCATAGCCCAGACATATGAAGAATACAGGATATAGTTTTCAATACACAGCAGACATTCATGAACCTCCTTTAAAATGTCATGAAATTTGAAAGATTTGAAAAGAAGATTTGGAGAAGAAAAAAAACATCAAGAAATGGGTGTGTAAAGCTGTGGAAATGTGGGAGTGTGGGTGCAAAGTGAAGACAACAACCAATAAAACACAGACCTACAACACACTCACACAGAGTAATGAATTTTAACATGAAACTACAGTTCCTTTTGCTATATTTTAAATATATAACTATAACCCCTCTCATACACGCTCCATGTTGTTACCTAAAGCTGTAATACTACATCATTCATAATACAGTGCTGTGATTGGAAGTAGAGAGTGAATAATGCAGAGACGCATACTCTCCAGCCACAGCAGCCAATCTTCACTGTGGATGCGGTTACCTATACTGTATGTATATGTATGTATATGTGTATGTGTATATATATATATATCGTGGGTAACCATCAGTGCGCTCTAGGCCCAACTTATTGTAAAAACAATATTTACAATTTTTAAATAAATGTTTTAAAATATAATATTTTTTATTAAAAAAAATAATTACTAATTTTAAGCAATTCATAATTTGACAAACATAATCGAAATAAAATAAATACAAATTCTTTGAAAAACAAACAAAAACAACCTCTTCAAATCTGCGTATTCAGTGAATGGACTTATTAACACCGCCCATTTGATTTTCTCCATATTTGATTGTTTCCGCTTAGCGTTTGTGATTCGCTCTGTGATTCGTGGTCCAGCTATGAAATTACAGAGGGCCAAGCAATAGTAAATCAATGGGGGAGTAATTTCGAATGACAGAAAAATGTACCAATCATATCTTTCCTCTAAATGGGCGGACCTTGTTATCACTAACTTTATGACAAGTTCCGCCCGCTGTGGGGATCGCTTGGAAAAAAAAAAATAAAAATTATATATATATATATATATATGCTGATAAACTAACTAGCTATTATTCACGTCACGATGGAAGCTGCAAATAACGTAAGTGAGTACATTTACTAGGCCGCTGAGCCAATAATAATATTATTTATTATAAACACTGCTTGTTTGTCATGAAGTGTCTGTCGCTAATTTGTTTTGTGTCAGCGCTGTCATGATGTGTTGTCTTAAACACATTACATTTGTTGGTTTTGTGTGATGGGAGGGAGTGTCTGTACGTTTTGCCCGCTGAAGTGCAGATATTTGTAATGAGGATTTGCATTTGACTTAAATTTAGCGGTTTTATTTTTGGTAATATCAGTCACTCTTGCTGTGCTGTTTTGTTGCAGTCGCACATCGAACGAGAAGCACAGAGGTGCCCCGGTGCAACACGTATCACACACTGAACGCGTTGCGTCAGCAAACGGGATGAGAAATTGCGATCTATAGCACAATGAATCACAGAATTTATTAGAGCCACAGAAAGACAAATGTTTTGCTAAAAAATGCACAATACACAATCTTCCAACCTAGGATGAAGTCATTATGTACATTAACAATAATTTGGGACAAATATAATGTAATTTAATGGAAAATGATGTGAGTGGCGCTGAGGCGCGGCAGGATTATGAACAGCGCCCGGAGTCGGGATACGCATACAGTCATGGAAAACAATGTGTGGGAATTTTAAAGACGTGGTGTGGCGCGGTGCAGGGCTGCACATGTCGTCCGGTGTGCGACCAGCTTAAGGCTGGATAGCCTCTTGTTTCAGAGGTGGAATGGTCAAAGATGACTTTTAGAAGAGGACACCGTAAGCTAGGCCGGTAAGTTTTTCCCCCGACGAGGGTAGGGGGAGAGGGCTTAGGCTCAAGAGTCACGGTTTGCTACTGATATATATATGTATGTATTTATGTATGTATATATGACCATAATTAGGGCTGCACAATTAATCGAATGCGATTAATCGCAATTGTCATGCACATTTTGTCAGTAAAGCAGGTTCTGTGATTAGTAGTAAATCTCCATCACCTGCTTTCAGGTGGAGCAGCATTTACTACACAGAGCCGTAGTTCTCTGACAAGCTACGCAAAATCGCGTTCATAATCGCAGATTATGAAATCGACAAAATCGTTCGCGATAATGACAGCTGTTTGCGTATCTTCTCAGTGAACTACAGCTCTGTGTAGTAAATGCTGCTCCATCTGAGAGCACGTGAAAATACCACATTTAATAACATGTTTTTACTCCAAACTCACTTCATAACGTCAGTCGAGTGTTTGAAATAAATCCTTCTGTGAGATGATGTGGCTTCTTACACAGAATAATTAAGGCACACAATATTTCATTGTATTCTAAGCAGTGATAAAGGCTATGTCGATTAGCATTTCATTATAGATATACTTTATTATGATGAAAATTATAATAAGAACTCAGATAAACCATATATTGCCATAGTTGTGTGTTTATTAGTCACGTTGAATCAATGAAAGCAGTTAAATCTTCTGTTTATTCTAGTGAGGTTTCGTTCATGAACGAATCTTTTAGGTGAATCTTTTCGTTCACGTAATCCATTGACATTTCTCGTTCACTGAAATTCCTCCCTCCAGAGCAGCGCATGTGCAGCTCGGTGAACTGGGTAGCTCGGTTGACTATTTCATCCTGTCAAAGAACGAGTTTGAGATGTGACGGAGCACGTGATTTGTTGTAGTGAACGAATACGCCCTTCACTGAACGAGTTTCTTTTGAGTCTGAACAAGATCGAGAGATCTTCTCGTTCATGAACGAAATGACAGAACTGGTACATGTCGTCCGTGAACGAGTTGAATGAACTGGTACATCTCGTTCCTGAATGAAATGATGAACTGGTACATATCTTGTTCATGAACGAAATGAATGAGAGTGTACCGGGTCAGTCGGCCATTTAGCACGTCAATCTCGATTAGCAATCAGCAGAAAGCGGATGCAAAGTGCAGTTATAGGTACTGTGCACATACGCTTGTTTATATATTCATATTTAGCATACAAAACATAACTCCATGTTTAATCCTCGATTTATGAATGTTTAATTGTGTGACGAAACAATTAAAATGTTAATTATGCAAGAAAACCTTGTGCTTTGGTCATCTGAACAACTTTAGACTTTATTTAATGATTATTGTTTAATGATTATGCACACATTTTAATAAAGCCAAATCAGTTTTGTAAGAAGTGAATACGTTCGTTGACTTAAGACATAACACATAATGCTGGGTACACACCATAAGATAATCGGGCTGATTTTGGGCTGATTTCTCCCCTTCCGACAATCCTAGGTAATGTCCCGATTATCTTGGTGGTTCTAAAGATTATCTTATCAGATTTTCCTGTGGTGTGAGGTGTGTTAAGAGTAACTGAATCTGCTCGGAAGAACATCGGAGGCGCCCCGATTGATCATTTTGGTGAACAAACTGAAAATGAACGAATCTCTTGAAAGAATCAAAATTCCCACCACTAGTTTATTCAGCTGCAGCAATAGGCATTTCCTGGATTTCTTCTTCGGGGCATATTTGGATTTTCCGCGCAAGAGCGCCCTCTGGCCTTCGGATGGAGATTTACTACTGATCACAGAACTGTGCTTCACTGAAAGATACGTATGACAATCGCAGCTTTTGCCTAATCGCGTTGTGCAAAAAAACTAAACAAAAATAAGTATATTTAACAATTTCTTCTCCTCAATGTCGGTTTTTGCTGAACATTCACGAGAGTACCACGACGTCGTCAAATATCTTAACTTGTGTTCAGAAGTTGAGCAGAGGTCTTACTGGTTTGGAACGACATGAAGGCGAGTAATTTATTACAAAATGTTCATTTTTGGGTCAGCGATCCCTTTTACGCCACCTGATTCAGATCACCAGCTCAATAAGCGAGGGCTCCATGAACTCAGCTGAGTGTGTCAGACCAGAGAGACATACAAAATGTGCAGAGCAGTGGGTCCCCAGGACCAGGATTGAAAACCTAAAATAATAAAATAAAATAAGATAAGATAAAATAAGGGGAGACGGTCTAGATGTAAATTGAATTCCATGTGGTCACAGCAGAATCATTTAAAACACATTAAACCAGGTGTAAATGGTAATGCGTCTCGGGCTGACCGCTTGTGATCGGATCAATGAAAATGTATCTCAAGTCAATACCAGGTGAAAACAGGGCCAATGAGATCTTAATCTTTTGCAAGCTATTCACAGGCCATGGTTTCCGCAATAAGATACTATCAAGAAGGTGCAAAAGAAATCCTAAATAAACATCTGAATTGTATTCAGGTTTAAATCAACAATTTAAATGACTGGAAGATTATAATTATTTTTAGTAAGAGTTGGAATGTAATTAGTTAATTCCAAACAGGGTAACATGCCCCATTATAAAAGTGTGTGCAACCAGGCATTTTTTTCTTTCTTAAAAGTTTCTATTTATCAGCTGAATGAATTTTGGAATTTTGTTGATTTCAATATTACATTAAACGTGGAACAAGGGTGAGCATGACTTTCAATACCCTCTGTATGTAGGTTATGTCAGGACAGGACCATTTAAACTGTAAATCTGTTTCACAGTAAAGATAATTGTCATAAATTGCCATGGCAATAATGTCACAAACATTATTACATTGCAGGCTTATTATTATCATATTACAGGCTTTGTTACCTTCTAGAAGAATACATTTTGGAGTGGAATATGATTCAGACATTTCTTTTTAAAGTTCACCCATTAGATGTTTTAAAAATCTGTCACAATCCAGTATTAATATTATAACTCAAGAATTTTTGTTGTTGTTGCTTGTTTTAAGTTTAGAAAAAAACAAAACAAAAAAAACTTGACTACGTGACTATTGATTCCACTTCTCAAACACAACATAGGCTAAACATTTTCAAGCTAGAGGAAGAGTGAGCACACCAAAAGTATTATCATGTGGTTTTGGGTTTCCCTTTCACTTCAGCAGCCCTGCCCTCTTGCCACATGGCCTGCCTTTTGTCATACCCACAATGCCTCACGGTTACCTTTAAGCCACTCCTGAGGACGGCTCCTTTTATGATCGCATAGTCACCTGATGCAACCTTGAAGTGCAGCAGAGTAAATGTAATGAGGCACAAGGTCAACACACATGCACACAAACATAGAGGCGCACACAAAACCTTCCACCTAGTAATCAGAATTCAGTATAATGCACAAACACAATGTAAATATAGCCAACGTCAAGGTCACAACAAATACTGATCAATCACCTAAATGTGAACCATCTGGCCTTCACAAGCATGTCTCTCTTTAACCACAATAAAACATCATAAACTTATATCTTTGAATTAGCATACGGTCTGTTAGCAAATAACATGTACATGTAGGCCTACTTTTCTTTCATAAAAAAAAAAAGTTTCAAATACATGCATATAGAACACATGTACATTTTAGATTTTGTAACTGGTCACCATCTCTGCACAACATGTATTATTCATCAAAGTTTTGTGTTATGTATAGTATTTTTGTCACCCTGATACCACCGACATGTGAAGCACCCATGGCATACAAATATGAAGTGTTCTGACACTAGAATATACCTAATAAACAAACCTCTACCTGTTTTGAAATGTCACATTAGCTTTAACAATATCGGTTTTTACATACAATTATTGATAGGCATTTTGCTACATACATGCCACATTAACACTACATTCTACTGCTACAGAGTACTGAATGGCAAACCATATGAGAGCACCTATAAACCAATACCAACAAAATCAAAAATAACACCGTACACCTTGACCAAGGCAAATCTGACACTGAAAGCGTTCAAATGCCCCAGATAATTGATCCTACATTATAAATGTTTTGGCATTTTATTACGTACTGTTTTAATCACTGAATGACCCGTGTTGACACTTTTTTTGTACCCCTCTATATACACGGGGGTGAACGGTAACTTCTCTTAATCATCTGTAACTTCCAACAGGCGGATCCCATATTAGTGAGGTTAACCTGCACGCAGACACACCCAACACCACCTATAACATTTATTTCAAACACCATATCTTTTCCAAAACTAGCGAACAACCCATTAAACCTCATACGCGCGTACTTTTAGCCCAAAACGTTGTCTAGCTATACAGCGCTCTAGATTTGACACACAGCCAGTTTCCCTCCTAACGTGGCCTGTGATCGAGCTTCGTTGTTGCATCTTTGCGAGATCGACAACTTCACAACTCGACCACAGCACACTTACTTTTCGTGGCAACAGAAAGCAAACGACAATTCGTGTTTTATCATCGAACGGCTCTTGGAAATAAATACGCCTTGAAGAGAACCACTGCGAAAACATCACATTACGAGACGAGAAGCCCGAGATAATGCAACAACTCGAAGCGTTTGTCGACATTAAGCAACTTCAAACGCAGCAATACATACCAGCTGTTCAAAGCACTCGAAGAAAACGCGTTGACATGTAGGCCAGTTGCAACTTCCAACCCGTCCACTCCGGCTCGAGCGAGTATAAACGTACACTCAGCGCGAGCGCGTTGGGTTTATTCCTGGAAACTTTGTTTCTGTCCAGCGCTAGTCTGTACAGCAGTAACTAGGCGCCATGTTTGTGTTTTGTTACTTCGGTGCGCTCTCGGGTTTCTCGGACTGACTGCTTGAAGGCGGATGGACCCGCCCATGAATGACTCGCTGCTCCACATTTCCTCTCTGCACATCATAACGCCCCATATCTAGACTAGTGCGCGCCATGCTTAACAGGTGGCTGGTATAGTTTTTCCCAACCCACAAAACATACAATTATACTTTTTCTCAGCCGATCAATGGTTGTGGTTCCTGATTGTACATTTGCATAAGTCAAAAGAAAACCAAATATAAAAAACGGTTTGCAAATAAAATGCTCTTTATTACAAAACATTAACAAACAATATTTCTGGCCAATATTTACCCTTAACAATTAGTTTGTACATACTAAAGTTTAGTATAGATGTCATAAGAATTGACATGGTTCAGACAAAATGAGTCGCATTAAAATGTTTTAACGTACTTGTTAATTAGGCTGATCAAAATCACATCAAGCTGCAAGTGAAATTCATGGCAGACACATTTTGCATCATACATGTAAAAAAAAAAAAGAAAGTTGTTTAAAGATATGTTAGTATTCATCAAGAGTCAAATTCACTAAACTGGGCAGGGTGAGTTTCTCTGCAGGAGGAGGGGAAAAACTCTCAAGCTTGTCCAAATCAAGAGAGAAAAGCCTCTCATCAGTAGTCCACTGGCTCAAACCTGGGCTCTTCCTTGCATGTACTGGGGACTTTTCAATATTGGAGTCGTTGAAATGAGATTCATCTAAAGAGGCCTCAAAGCACACCTGTGCTGTCAGTAAGGGAGTTTTTCCATCAAGACATTTAAATTCAACAGGTGATGAGATAAGTTCTTCCTCTCGCTCCTTGTTACTATAACGTACTTGTTAATTAGGCTGATCAAAATCACATCAAGCTGCAAGTGAAATTCATGGCAGACACATTTTGCATCATACATGTAAAAAAAAATAAAGTTGTTTAAAGATATGTTAGTATTCATCAAGAGTCAAATTCACTAAACTGGGCAGGGTGAGTTTCTCTGCAGGAGGAGGGGAAAAACTCTCAAGCTTGTCCAAATCAAGAGAGAAAAGCCTCTCATCAGTAGTCCACTGGCTCAAACCTGGGCTCTTCCTTGCATGTACTGGGGACTTTTCAATATTGGAGTCGTTGAAATGAGATTCATCTAAAGAGGCCTCAAAGCACACCTGTGCTGTCAGTAAGGGAGTTTTTCCATCAAGACATTTAAATTCAACAGGTGATGAGATAAGTTCTTCCTCTCGCTCCTTGTTACTATGGATCTCTGCGGAGCCATCACTGTTAAATGACAAGTCATCCTCAAAAAGGTCTGGGAGCTCCTCCTGAGCAATGCTGAATTTAATAACATCACTTGACCTTTGACTGTTAAGAGCCTCCAGTTGCGAGGAGTCCCATGACACAGTTGAGTGGAGGGTTGACCCCTGCTGGACAGGAGGAGTGCAATGGGCAAGAGTAGCTGAAAATAATAGAGAAGGTTCTGGACTTGGTCTGGTGCAAGGGCCATTCACCTCAGCCACAGGTGTCTTGAGCCAAGAAAGGCTGTCTTGCTGATTCCAAGTAGCTTGTTTCTTCTCAGTCATGCCTTCCTCCACAGCTTTTCTCCATGAACTTCTCACATCTTTGACTAGGGAGAGTTACATTTATTTAAAGACATTTCCAGTGAAAGTGACCTAAACATTTATAACTCAAATACTAATGTGTAGACGTCATCAAAAGACTTATACTTAGACTCTCAGGGGTGCGGCACAGCTGTTTCCTTGCTGAAAAGGGATCAGATATGACATTTAATAACTGTCCCAGGTCCACATCACTCCTTCCATTGACTGGACTCATAATCACTGCCTCTGCAAACTGAAAACCAAAAAGCAAAAGTAACCTTTTAACATTGCACATGCATTTGTATAACCTCTAACAGCGAAATGTCTGCTCCGTATCTGTCCGTGGCGATTTCTCTCAATTCGCATCGGTCATCAGAGAGCAGGTTTGATATAGGGAAAACTTGTGATGGGTAGAGCACTGCTCAGGACTGCCCATGTATCAGTTTCCCGGAGCAAATTGTACAAAACACTAAAACTACAATAACAGTAAGTTTAATATGTGGTAAATATTCCACATACTTGACTTGCCAAGTTGTCACACTCCAAATCTAGAATTTCAGCCTTGTTCTTTAGGACAGAGGCCTTCATCTTAGAGTGCAGATTTCTCCTGTGGGAAGCCTGTAAAAAGAGAAAGGAAAAATAGAATAAAAAAAATAAAATAAAAGATGGAATCAAGATAGAATTAACTGCTCTCCAGAGGGTCACCTGAGGCAGACCCATTTGTAGAACCTCTAACAGCAAAATGTCTGCTCCGTATCTGTCCGTGGCGATTTCTCTCAATTCGCACCGGTCATCAGAGAGCAGGTTTGATATAGGGAAAACTTGTGATGGGTAGAGCACTGCTCAGGACTGCCCATGTATCAGTTTCCCAGAGCAAATTGTACAAAACACTAAAACTACAATAACAGTAAGTTTAATATGTGGTAAATATTCCACATACTTGACTTGCAAAGTTGTCACACTCCAAATCTAGAATTTCAGCCTTGTTCTTTAGGACAGAGGCCTTCATCTTAGAGTGCAGATTTCTCCTGTGGGAAGCCTGTAAAAAGAGAAAGGAAAAAATTAAATAAAGATGAAATCAAGATAGAATGAACTGCTCTCCAGAGGGTCAACTGAGGCTGAAAAATATGCATGACCAGTTTACAAACATGCCGTTATCTTCTATGCTACATTATTTTCAGAGATAAAAGTATAATGCAAGCATACTTTCCATTATTTGCATGAACTTCAGGGGTTATTACAGAGAGCAGGGTTAACTTATCACAGACCCTAAAACACAACAAGGAATAACCTCATATAGCTCAGGGCATGTTCACAGTGAACACATTTTCAATATGCCGTTGAATCTAGGAGTCACCATGGAAACGGAGGCCAAGAAGAGAGTTATACTACTTGTTAAGTAGTCATTTACATTCTTAGGGCATATCACTAACTATCCGTTAACTATGCTCAAAGCCTCTTCAATAGGGCATGTATGCACCGAATACCTCTGAAGTAAACTAACTCTAAAACATAACCTGCCATGAATAAGTTGCTAATGTTCAGTTTTTGGAATAAAAATTTAGGTTATTGGTTTACTTATCCGTACACTTAACTCGATGTAGCATAACCTGCTTTCTGGAATACCCCATGATGTTGCTACCCATTTACACACTTATTTCTCCCTCTGAGATTAACAACCTGAGATGAAGTGTTTGTGCCAGCATGGATGTGGCTAATATGAAGAGGTACAAGCAGGAAAGTATAGAGCTTAACAATACAAAACTACCTGTATTGGACTGGGTGTCTGAGTCACAGACTTAATTTTAACCGGGTAAGTCATGGGAGTTTCACATGGTGGTGTGTCACAAGTCACTGGTTTTGGAGAAAAGCAGCTGTCAGAGGACAGCAAGACCCCCTTATATTCATCTTCCTCAGAAATGCTGTTGAAAAAAAAATGGTGGTTACATCTTTTGCTTTTATTCATTCATTCATGTCCATGAACTAATGTTATCTTTCCAGACTTTCTCCATTTAAAAACACTCAAATTGTGCTGTACGTTTTGATTTCTGGCTCCAGGTGGACTTCTGGTTCCAAATGGATGTCTGCCTCCATTCTCTCTGGTTTTCTTTGTGACGTTAGCAGTTCTCAAAAGTGAGGGAGAAAAGAAAAAAATATATATTACACCATATCTACAGAAGAAAAAAAAAAAAGTTACATAATGCAATCTTCCAAGCTGCTAACTTACCAGGTATTTTAAATGGATATTGTAAGATGATACTAGCCTCAAAGCTAGCCTTAGAAGCTGGCTCAAATGAGAGAGGAGCCATTGGGGAGACAAAGTCAAAAACCTGTTAAAGGTTACAGAGAGCAGATCAATCATACAAACAAAATCAGAACAATAACAATGATACACCAAACTAAATGTGTAACTTCTATATACCGTAGATACTGCTTTGTATAATCTGGACACTGCAATGTTTCAGAGAAGACAAAGTGACCTGCATGGCCAAATAAGCCTAAATAACCTCAATAGCTAAATCACCCACTGCATAGATTCAAAATCATTTAAGAGATAGCTCACCCAAAAATGAAAATGCTGTCATTTACTCACCCTAAAATTGTTCCAAACCTGTATGAATTTCTTTCAGCTGACAGTAGCTATTGACTTCCATAGTACTTTTTTCATATTATGAAGGTCAGTGACTACCATCAAATGTCTGGTTACCCACATTCTTCAAAACATCCATGTTCACTTCAGCAAAAGAGAGAAATTCATACAGGTTCTGAATCAACTTCAGGGAGAGTATATGACAACAAAATGTTAATTTTATGGTTGAACTATCCTTTTAATACCAAACAAAAGCAGTTATGACTCCATCTACGGCTAAAAACATCTCTTACATCTTTATTTGACCCTCTAACTCTAGCACTCTCTATTCTAATTTTATTCTTAAAAAAAAAAAAAAAACCTAACACTAGCTTCTCTAATCTTTTTTTATTCTATTTGTTTTCTTTTTATTTATTATACAATTAACAAAAGCAAAAAAGGCCTCTAACACTAGCTTGCTCTATTCTATACAATTTAAAAAAAACCTTGCTACGTGTACTGTGTTAAGCTGAGAGTTACAGCATTTGCATATCATTGCTCTTTTGTTGATTTTGATTGCTTCCATTGTCCTGATTTGTAAGTCGCTTTGGATAAAAGCATCTGCTAAATGACTAAATTATTTCAAATTAATTAATTATTACTTACAGGATCCTCTTTAAGATAAGAGATCAGAGGTGTTTTTTTCAAACACTCTGCCCACTTCTTCTCCCAGTCCTCCTCCAGCCTCCCAATGGAGACCTTCACCTCTGCTGCATTCTCTTTGATTAGTTTCCACCTGGAAAAGTATCACAAATCTTATCTTCTGAACACTTGAATTTAAGTGTTAATCTGAAACACTAAAATACTATATTCAAAAGGTAAACCAATATAAGTCCCCAAATTCATTGTGTCCATTCACTGCTTCGCATGCCTTTATACTTCAGGTGACTGTGAACCCAGAGGGTGTGGTCACAGATTTAAATTGCCAACACATGAATTAAATCAGATGCTGATTAATCATCAGAACTCACAAGTGACAATTTTTTTTTTTAATTCCCAATTAATTTTTATGATGAAATGACCAGGAGTTTTTCTGTTTGTTTGTTTTTCATTTTGTCTTTTATTGTAATATTTAACAAACAACTTTATTAAAGGACACTTAATTCTAAATGTAAAAGACACAATTTAATTTTTAAGATCACATTTATGGTACCTTATAAGCTTGAGGTTTTCTTTTGAGCGGCTGAAGAGCAAGGCATGCTCTTGGAGGTCTTGGTGTTGAAGCTGTACACTGGGGCCTACAATTTTCTCTCTCTCCTCTCTTAGGATGTGTAATCCCTCATTTAGAAGCTCCAGCAAACACACAAGGACAGGCTGCCCTCCCTTATACACGCTACCAACACTGGACTATGGACACAGACAGAACTCATTCATTGGCAAATGTTTCTACACCAAAATATCATGCTGACCTAACAAACTTTTAGGAAATACATGTTCATTAAAATGCATACCTTCTCTAACATGTTAAAAAAGTTTTCTTTACCCTTTCTGCCTATAGCTCTCACCTGGTGGGATAGCCTCTCCATCCTCTCACTCAGAACCGCAGGTATCTTGACGCTCAAATCATGCCCACCCAAGATGTACCAGTCTACCTGTCTATGGATCACACTCTCCACCACTTTTCGATCTACTTCAAGGGGGGATAAGACCCTGTCTGTCTCAGTCCAAAAGCCTCGCACCTGAGAATGTAAATTATCAGAAATGTAACAAGTAGTTATGATCAAAATGATAAATTATAGAAAAACTGAAAAGTAAACTTGGTGCAAACCTTTCGGTTTTTTGCAAGAATGTCTTCCTTCAAATCGGTGTTACTGTCATGTTCTCTACAAAAAAGAAACACTGTTTTAAGTGAAGTGAAAATGAAACCAATATTCTGTGCAATTTCAATTTACTTCCAACAGAGCTGTCAAATAAAATATTTTACAGATTTACTTAAGCAAGTGATCATATTTGGCATCTTCTGCATCAAGGTCCCTCAAAGATGTCTCCAAACCTCTGAAAAGTAAAAAAAATAAATAAATAAATAAAATAAAAAAATGCATAGATATGTAACTTTATCCTGAGTAGAGAATAAGATGTGGCAACAGTAGCTAAAATGATAGGAACACCCCCAGGTGTGCCAATTGTTTGAATCCCATATAGAAACAAGCTAAATCAAGTCTCTCGAGGTGTTGTGTCACTGGTGTTATATAAGGAATCTCCTATGCCATCAATCCTTTAACTTCAATGAGAAACGGCATCCCTTACCCAATACAATATTTGCCGTTTTGTGACGTAAGCCCCTTGAGACAGCAACCAAAGCCACTGGCTTGTGCAGTAAATTGCTTGGATAAGACTAAATAAATTACCATTTGAAAAAAATTGCAACACAAATTGCTTCCTGAAAAGTAAGAAATTTGAAGATGGCGATGACACAATGCTTTGATAGGTGGCATCAGTACCATCAGCCAATGAATTACTGTTTCTATACGAGCTTCAGACAAATCACCACACATAAGGGGGTTCCCATATTGTCATCTACCTATGCAGAATTGAGTGAATCTATGAAAGGCAAGTAAATAAAGTAAATGGTGTAAATATAAGATGCAAATAATACTTTCTATAATGTAACAATGATTCAAAAGATCTACAGTGCCTCTGAAACAGTAGGGGCTTTCGCACCAAGTAGTTCTAGAAATTTAGTTCTAGGAACTAACTAGCAGGGTGGTTCCTAGAGAACCGATTTCTCCCTCGGGCGGTTTTCCTGGTTGCATTCGCCGGTTGCAAGCAGAAACTTGAAGCGGCCAACAGCAAAGCCTTTATGCTTACATACGTCAACAACTGGTGAATTGAGGACGCCATGATTGGAGCTGTTTTTGTTGTGTTTTGGGTTTCGTGATAACGGAAATGGAATGTAAATGCACAATTTACGTGACTGAAAGAGCAAAATTTGGGCTAAGAGACGAAATCTCCTATGACAACTTGCAGTGTTACATATCGAGGCTGAGAAAAGAACACAACACTACAGACAACAGGTAAATGCCGTTATCGATGTTTTCCATGTTCATGGAGTAAGTATTTTTACATGGCTTTTTAAAAATGCCGGGTAGCCGGTGTTTCGTAAGCATTTGGCCAATCAGCGTACACTTACGTCACTGGTAGTTCCTATCCACCTTTTTCTTCAAAGCGGAAGTAAGCCTATGGGTGAGACTTCCGGTTCATTAGCCGCTATAGGTAAATAACGAGGAGAATAAGAACGTGCAGTAAATGGTAAAACTGTTTGCACTACAAACCAGTGTGTTCATAATTAAATAATACATTAAAATAATATAAGACACACCAACTTTCAATATCAAGCAGCAAAACGAACTGTTTTGTTCAGCTAAAAATAGCTGGACAGAGTGGACGCAGATGAGACCGGAAGCCAGACCCATAGAATTTACAAATGGCCGCGCCCATTTTTACGACAAGAAAAAGGTGGATAGAACTGTTTTAGACCCTATTCTGAAGTAGGAGGTCATTTAGTTCCTCCAAACGGAGTTCCTAGAACTAAAACCGTTCCTAGTTCCTGCAGTGCGAACACGCCAAAAAGCGGGTACTTCCGCCAATAGTTCTATGAACTATGAAAAGGTTCCTCCGATGCGAAAGCCCCTAGTAAAAAGGAAGGATTGCAGCCACTCACTTAGCTCTTTTCTGGTAGTCTTGAATGAGAAAGTCCTGCCCTACAGTCACTCTCTGGAATTGTCTCTTCACCAGGTGAAATCGTTTCATCTCCAGCTCCTTTGAACTCACTGGCACTGCAGCAGCCTCGGGGACCCAAGTGTCATCTAATTGTTAATGTGACAAATATAAAACACAATTATATCAATTAGAATACCCTCAACATGGCAATTTAATCCCTAAACAATACAAAAAAAAGCTTGATAATATACAAGGCTACATATTTAATGTGAGAAAATATTCCTTTTGAAATATTCCCTCCCCACATTTATAAGGAGACTGTGAGAGTGACCCCCCACAGTAATCTGTAAAAGTGAGATGGTGGAGTGCAATATGGAGCTTTCTGCTGAAGGCGAATTTCCAAAGAATTTTTTTTTAAAAACTCACCTTTGACAAAAGCTGTGAAGCTACGTCCTTCGAAGTGCGCATTTGAAGGCCAACTGCATCATGGCGGTGCGACCAAGCTGTCCCAATTCAAAGACCGCGTCCTACGAAGGCTGCGTTCCAGTCCGTTTTTTTATGCCCTTCACTCTCAAACTTCCCTCAGTCTCATTTACTCGGATGTACGTCAGTGACTACGTTTACATGGACATCAGTAATCTAATTATTTACCTTATTCTAAATAAGCTAATATTATGATTATGGTGTTTACATGAGTTGCTTTTAGAATATTCCTTTCATGTTCCGTTTTACATGTTATAGTACATAGTTCAATTAATGGCACACGTCATTACGCCCCCACGTGACGACACCCGACATCCCCTCCGGAATTTCACGTATAACCATATCGTTCGTCTTCGTGATGATGCCAAGCTTTTTGGGTGTTTCATTTTTAATTTTATGAAAGCTTCAAGTGCAGTTAATTATTTGAACGTGCATACAGACGATGGCTGTGGTGAAGCTCTTTTATTTGCCGTCAAACGGTTGAGTACTGCCGTGTGTGTATCCTGTCGGCGAAAAGTCCTACACGACGGTAATAATGTGATTAAGGTGTTTACATGTCTATACTGCACTTCAGTAATGCGACTAAAATAGTCTTAATTCGATTTCTGTTAACTTCGATTATGACTTTAGCCGGATCAAGGTAATCAAAAATCTCTGTTTACATGGTAGATTCTTAATCAAGAGTATTGTCTTAATCGTATTAAAAAATGGAGTTGTTGTCCATGTAAACGTCCTCAGTGATTACGTTGCATGAGTGCCCACTTCTGGCGGAACCCTTGCAACTGGAACGTCCTAAGCCCTTGATCACTTAGAATCAGCTATTCAGTTGGTTTATTGTTTAATTTTTTTCCCTTATGAATTTGTTTGGTGCAGCATTCTATATGTATATAGGTATGCCTGGACTGTTATAAAAGTAAAAAAAAAATCATATATTATAGACTTGTGTGGGGTGGTGATAAATGAAACACGATCTGCGATGACGTCACAATCGTGTTGCATTGTGGTCTCCACTTTTAGACATGCACTCGAGAACTTCCCTAAGCACTTCCCCTCGGGGGAATCCCCGCTGCCATTTTGAAGTGTGTTCCACTTCGTGAAGTGGACGAGGGAAGTTTATATGGACAGACCCTCGACCCCTCGATTTTGACAGAGGGAGCGAGTCTGCTTCATATGCACACTTCAGGCCGCTCCATAGACCACAATGCAACACTATTGTGACGTCATCACAGATCCCGTTTAATTGATCCCCACCCCAAACAACTCTATAATACATAAATTATTTTTTAAACATTTATAACAGCCCAAACATACCTATATACATATAGAATGCTGCACCAAACAAATTCATAAGGGAAAAAAATGTACACAAAAAAAAACAAAACTCCATAGCTGATTCTAAGGAATCAAGGGCTTAAGACATTCCAGTTCAGCCCATTCCAAGGGTTCCGCCATAAGTGGGCACTCATGCAACGTAATCAATGACACACATCCGAGTAAACGAGGGGGGGAGTTTGCGAGTGAAGGACATAAAAAAAACGGACTGGAACGCAGCCTGTTTCGCCAGCAAATTAAGGATACAACAGATGGATCCTTCGTAGCCTACCCAATCCCAGAACTCATAGCACGCCAGTGACGACGGGACTTTTATTCAAACAAAATAGCGAATGACAGTTCTGTGGCGGTCGACGAATACACTTATAAATATAAGTATTGTGTTTTAATTTACTCAAATAGCTAGTGAAACAAATGTTAAAAGTTAGGAGTCTTAAAAAATGTGAACGTAAACTAACAATACCACTTCACAGATTCATTTGTTAGGTGGTCTGAGGCAAAAGTTGTATTTATTAAATTGGGGGCTGAATTTGATAATTCCTTTACTTGGGACAAAAACTTGTGGCTCGGAGGTAAGGCATTACCCATCTGTAATATTTCCACTAGGACCTCTTGTGTTCACAACAATTAGCCCTCACCCATAAAGCCCACAACAATAAGACAAGTAGGCCTATAAGGCTACTTAATAAGTAGACAAGTCTTTCACTTGTATTTTCATTTTATTTCATATTTTATTTATATATACAGTGGGGAAAAAAAGTATTTAGTCAGCCACCAATTGTGCAAGTTCTCCCACTTAAAAAGATGAGAGAGGCCTGTAATTTTCATCATAGGTATACCTCAACTATGAGAGACAAAATGAGAAAAAAAAATCCAG
>NW_015505847.1:164166-166056 GCF_001515645.1 Sinocyclocheilus grahami
TTTTTTTTTTTGTAGTGCTGTCCTGCAAGGTCCACAAATGTTTTAGGCAAACTTGATGATCCAGAAATATGATTTCTGAAGTATTTTGTATGCACGTCCTGCTGTCATATTTTCGAACCTTAAGATTGCAGCCCTGTTTAATAATTGTTTTTTTTTTCTCTTCTTTTTGGACAGTTCTGGAGAAAATGGTGCTTCTGGGAAACTTAAAAATTAAATAAATGAAGTTGTAATTTAAGTTATTTGTAAATAAAAGACAAGTAGTAGTTCTGGAAATTGTAAATTTTTACAAAGCAAGTTATAAATTGTAAATTACAGAAATTGTTCTATAAATTTTTTATTTTTTTGCCTCTGAGTTTGAATAACATAAATATCATCTAGGATAGTCTCCAGAGTGTTTGAGTGCATATTTCCACTGTCCAGCACTGGGACGTTCAGGTTTATCCTGCAGTACAGGGGTCTGGTCTGATTTAAGGAAATGAGGAAAGGACTAATTGTGTAGAGCTATGACAAAGTAATTGGTGGAAGAAATATGAGTTACTTTAGTAAAGTACTTTCATTAACTACTATTAGTGCATTGAGGAAAAAAATGCATGCATTTAAAACCTTAAGTAAAAGTATTGTCCTTCATACTGTAATGTACTTAAGGTATGAAGAGTAAACGTAAAAGTAACTTATGTATTCTGCAGAAAAAACTTTATATATGATGGTCTTGCATTAAAGGGGTCATATGATGTTGCTAAAAAGAACATTATTTTGTGTATTTGGTGTAATGAAATGTATATGTGGTTTAAGGTTAAAAAAAACAATTTTCCACATACTGCACATTATTGTTTCTCCTCTATGCCCTGCCTTTCTGAAACGCATCGATTTTTACAAAGCTCATCGTTCTGAAAAGTGAGGTGTGCTCTGATTGGCCAGCTATCCAGTGCGTTGTGATTGGCTGAATACCTCAAGCGTGTGACGGAAATGTTACGCCCCTTACCATATTGTGATTCCGTGTCCTGGAGCGACGAGACAAAAACATTAAAACCTATTATAAACGAAGCATTTGTTGCATCCATTTGGGACATAATTACGGATTATAATGACTTGTTTTTATAATACTGTTTTTTTACGCATTGCACCGCGTAAACATAAAACCATGTCTGCATTTGTGATCGGAGAAACGACAAACAAGAAGCGCTACTCTACACTACTCAAAACTCACGTTTGAATCAGTGGAAGTTCTTTAAATATGAAAACGTACTTACAGACTATGAGTAAGAACAGCTGGCATTGTAGTCTACTCTCCCAGGATCAGGAAACAGTCCTCCATAAAATCATAAAATGCCATCTGAATATTTGGTTTGAACTGTTCTGGAACAGTGTTGTAAATACAACTTAAAGGCAACAATATGTAAATATGTAATTTAGAGGGCGCATATTCAAAATAAACAGATGCAAAGGCGTAGTTTGATGACACCGTGACGGAGTGTCGAATCATGGGAGTTGTCGTCTTCATCCCCACAGCCAATGCAATTCGACAGGACTCGGGCAGAAATCATGTTCATGGATGAGCTAATGATTAATTAACGTAGTAGAATGAAGCAGGGTGAGGCTGAAAGCCGTAGAAGCAAAACGAGGCCGCTGAACGAGCGTGACACACGGCTCGAAAGCAGAGGAGCTTTTATTATGCCACAGTCGACCGCTTCCGCTCCTTTCAGTCATGCGTATGCGGGGGGGGAAAAGCAGCGCTGTTTTATCATACTAGATACATTTGAAAGTTCTGTTATAATGCTACTCTGTGCGGTCGTCACCGGTCTATTAAAATGCACAACATATTAAAGCGTCTTTGGCGTTTCCATATTTTCTACAAAACAAAACCGGAAATCGAGGGGTTATGACGTCATT
>NW_015505847.1:172518-184147 GCF_001515645.1 Sinocyclocheilus grahami
GTCCACAAATGTTTTAGGCAAACTTGATGATCCAGAAATATGATTTCTGAAGTATTTTGTATGCACGTCCTGCTGTCATATTTTCGAACCTTAAGATTGCAGCCCTGTCTTAATAATTGTTTTTTTTTCTCTTCTTTTTGGACAGTTCTGGAGAAAATGGTGCTTCTGGGAAACTTAAAAATTAAATAAATGAAGTTGTAATTTAAGTTATTTGTAAATAAAAGACAAGTAGTAGTTCTGGAAATTGTAAATTTTTACAAAGCAAGTTATAAATTGTAAATTACAGAAATTGTTCTATAAATTTTTTATTTTTTTGCCTCTGAGTTTGAATAACATAAATATCATCTAGGATAGTCTCCAGAGTGTTTGAGTGCATATTTCCACTGTCCAGCACTGGGACGTTCAGGTTTATCCTGCAGTACAGGGGTCTGGTCTGATTTAAGGAAATGAGGAAAGGACTAATTGTGTAGAGCTATGACAAAGTAATTGGTGGAAGAAATATGAGTTACTTTAGTAAAGTACTTTCATTAACTACTATTAGTGCATTGAGGAAAAAAATGCATGCATTTAAAACCTTAAGTAAAAGTATTGTCCTTCATACTGTAATGTACTTAAGGTATGAAGAGTAAACGTAAAAGTAACTTATGTATTCTGCAGAAAAAACTTTATATATGATGGTCTTGCATTAAAGGGGTCATATGATGTTGCTAAAAAGAACATTATTTTGTGTATTTGGTGTAATGAAATGTATATGTGGTTTAAGGTTAAAAAAAACAATTTTCCACATACTGCACATTATTGTTTCTCCTCTATGCCCTGCCTTTCTGAAACGCATCGATTTTTACAAAGCTCATCGTTCTGAAAAGTGAGGTGTGCTCTGATTGGCCAGCTATCCAGTGCGTTGTGATTGGCTGAATACCTCAAGCGTGTGACGGAAATGTTACGCCCCTTACCATATTGTGATGCCCTGTCCTGTCCTGGCGCGACGAGACAAAACCAATAAAACCCATTACAAACGAGGCATTTGTTGCTTCCAGTGGGGACATAATTACTGATTATAATGACTTATACTGTCTTTTTACACGTTGCGTATTGCAACATAAAACCATGTCTGCATTTGTGATCGGAGAAACGACAAACAAGAAGCGCTACTCTACACTACTCAAAACTCACGTTTGAATCAGTGGAAGTTCTTTAAATATGAAAACGTACTTACAGACTATGAGTAAGAACAGCTGGCATTGTAGTCTACTCTCCCAGGATCAGGAAACAGTCCTCCATAAAATGCGCTGCACACATCTGAATATTTGGTTTGAACTGTTCTGGAACAGTGTTGTAAATACAACTTAAAGGCAACAATATGTAATTTTCGCTGCTAGAGGGCGCATATTCAAAATAAACAGATGCAAAGGCGTAGTTTGATGACACCGTGACGGAGTGTCGAATCATGGGAGTTGTCGTCTTCATCCCCACAGCCAATGCAATTCGACAGGACTCGGGCAGAAATCATGTTCATGGATGAGCTAATGATTAATTAACGTAGTAGAATGAAGCAGGGTGAGGCTGAAAGCCGTAGAAGCAAAACGAGGCCGCTGAACGAGCGTGACACACGGCTCGAAAGCAGAGGAGCTTTTATTATGCCACAGTCGACCGCTTCCGCTCCTTTCAGTCATGCGTATGCGGGGGGGGAAAAGCAGCGCTGTTTTATCATACTAGATACATTTGAAAGTTCTGTTATAATGCTACTCTGTGCGGTCGTCACCGGTCTATTAAAATGCACAACATATTAAAGCGTCTTTGGCGTTTCCATATTTTCTACAAAACAAAACCGGAAATCGAGGGGTTATGACGTCATTAGCAGGCGACACAATGACACAATGGAAACAGTCCGTATCACTAGTTAAAATTGCTTATTTCTCTGGATTTAAACATTCTTCGAAACATTTGGGATAATGTAAGTACACAAGTCAGCAAAATATATAACACTGTTCTAGTGGTTTTTGGATATTTTAATAAAATAGCTTACATATTGTGCCTTTAACCACTGATTTCTAGTCGTGTCCTCTTTTGGAAGGCCAAACAAAGTATTTTCGCTATCGCAACAAAACACACAGCGTCTTCACAACATGGCGGCGGTGGCAGCAACAATAGTTATGCCTTCTTTCTTTGCATGAACATATGGGTGGCGTTATGCAAATCTTCCCACATCGTGATGTAGACATGTGGGGGTGTGTTTAAACGAGGCATTTTAGGAGGGCGTGGACCAGTCTTAACGTTTATAAAGAATATCTCTTTGGGTTTGAAACTTTAGTCTTTGCAACTTTAGGGATCTTATCTATTCACGAACAGCTTGTAACACTCCAAAGAGAAAGGAAAACTTGAAATCTTAATATTAATAAACTTTAATATTACTGCTGCACTACAGTGTATGTTGCATTTTACTTCTGAATATGTTCAAGGTTGTTACATTTAAAATACCTTTGGTAAGATACAAGTCGACATTTAATCGCTTTATATTTTGTATTTTTTCATGTCATTACAATATCAAGTCGAAACCCAATACTTACATTTAAAGTGTCATTCGGTAATTTAAAAGTCAAAAACTAACAATTCAGGCTTCAGTTATTTTCATTTTCATTAACAAATAACATCTATGGCAGCTCTCGTCTCGCACCGTTGCTACGCAACAGGAGGGGCAATCAGGAACACTTGCTGGCGCAATTAGGAAATCCTGCGAAGGCTAGACTTGGAGCGTCCTTCGAAGACCACATTGGCCGCATCCTTCGAAGGACCCGTCCTCCGAAGGATGTGGTCTTTGAATTGGGACGTAGCTAAAGAGATCAATAAGACCAGAATAAATACTGGTCTGGCTTTCTGGAGATGGGGAGCCCTATAAATTGCTTAAGGGTTCCAATTTGACAATATAATAAATAAATAGAACTAAAAAAATAAATAAATAAAAACACATATTGTCCATGTTTCTATATTAGCATAATACTTACGTCATCCCTTGACGCAAAGCTGCCAACTCTTATGTATTCAGTGTAAGACTCATGCAATTAACACTGTTCTTATGCCACACGTCCATTTTCTCAAACAAAAAATTATTATAATAATAATTGCGGAGCAAAGAGTATGAGTATTATTCCCATGTATGCCGAGTAGCCAGCATTTCTCCGTCTCATCTTGCACTGTACTCTGTGTGCCTGTCACATTTTGGTTAGTAACTAATTTGCTGTGTAGCCTAGGTAGAAATAAATTAGGAAAGTTAGCCTATTTGTTTTACATCATTCAGCAGTTATTTTATATAATCTATGATGAAAACACATTACCCATAATTGTACTACTCATCATGACATTAACTACAAGGCATGTCCAGATGTCAAATGTCTAGACATGCCTAATAGTTAGTTAATTATTGTTTTCTAAAGAAACTGGTGATGTCCCTGACAGCCCAGCTCAAATTATCTTATTTATATTCATTTTGATTTAGAAAGTACGTTCATAACTCAAAACTAATCAAGAATATCTAGATTTGAACTGGTACTGCACAATTCCAACAATCTAGCTATATAAATTTAAACTGTCAGTTACAGGATGTTTTCTAAAGTGTGAGGGACATGAAAGAAAAGGACCCTTATCTCAAAACTTTCCATCTTTTCAGTAAACCTAATGAAATTCTGTTCAGTTACCAAATATTTTGTCAATCACAATATACTTCTTGTGATGCAAGGTTTTGTGTGTGTGTGTGTTTAAACCTTGTGCTGTGAAAATTAAGTGAAATGCCTTTACTTAAAGGGGTCATATGATGCAATTTCAAGTTTTCCTTTCTCTTTGTAGTGTTACAAGCTGTTCGTGCATAGATGAAGATCCCTAAAGTTGCAAAGACTAAAGTCTCAAACCCAAAGAGATATTCGTTATAAAAGTTAAGACTCGTCCACGCCTTCCTAAAACACCTCGTTTAAACACGCCCCCACATGTCTACGTCACTGTGTGGGAAGATTTACATAATACCGCCCAAATGTTTACACAAAGAAAGAAGGCGTAACTTTAATTCTCGCTGTAGTATCTGCTGCCGCCATGTCATGGAGATGCTGCGTTTCATTGTGAAAGCGAAACTACTTTGTTTGGTCTTCCAAAAGAGGACAGTGGTTAAGTTGTATGGACACTGTTCCAAAACAGTTCAACCCAAATATTCAGATGTGTGCAGCACATATTACGCAGGACTGTTTCCTGAACCTGGGAGAGTAGCCTACAATACAATATAGGTTGTTCCTATAAAGTGGGGCAATTCCAACTTTGCAAGGACAGTCTGGCGCTTTGTTTGTATGTTTTCATATTTAAAGAATTTGCCACTGATGATGCAAACACGAGTTTTGAGCAGTGTAGAGTAGCGCTTCTTGTTTGTCGTTTCTCCGATCACAAATGCAGACATGGTTTTATGTTTACGCGGCGCGATACGCAATGTGTAAAAAGACAGTATAAGTCATTATAATCTGTAATTATGTCTCCACTGCATACAACAAATGCCTCGTTTGGTCTTCCAAAAGAGGACAGTGGTTAAGTTGTATGGACACTGTTCCAAAACAGTTCAACCCAAATATTCAGATGTGTGCAGCACATATTACGCAGGACTGTTTCCTGAACCTGGGAGAGTAGCCTACAATACAATATAGGTTGTTCCTATAAAGTGGGGCAATTCCAACTTTGCAAGGACAGTCTGGCGCTTTGTTTGTATGTTTTCATATTTAAAGAATTTGCCACTGATGATGCAAACACGAGTTTTGAGCAGTGTAGAGTAGCGCTTCTTGTTTGTCGTTTCTCCGATCACAAATGCAGACATGGTTTTATGTTTACGCGGCGCGATACGCAATGTGTAAAAAGACAGTATAAGTCATTATAATCTGTAATTATGTCTCCACTGCATACAACAAATGCCTCGTTTATAATGGGTTTTATTGGTTTTGTCTCGTTGCGCTGGGCCACGTCATCACAGTATGGTAAGGGTCGTAACATTTCCGTCACACGCTTGAGGTATTCGGCCAATCACAACGCACTGGATAGATGGCCAATCAGAGCACACCTCGCATTTCAGAACGATGAGCTTTGTAAAAATCGACGTGTTTCAGAAAGGTGGGACATAGAGGAACAACAATAATGTACAGTATGTGGAAAATGATGTGTTTCTTATCCTTAAACCGCATAAACACCTTGCATTACACCAAATAATGTTCTTTTTAACAATGTCATATGACCCCTTTAACCCCTTTGCTGTCACCCCCATTTTCGGCATGGAAACACAAATGACATACCCAAAATAAAAAGGTTGCTGCTCATCAGTCTTTCTGACTAGATACATAATCAATAGTGGTCGACCGATATATCGGCCAATATTTGGCATTTTTTAAATATCGCCATCGGCCGATAAGTTTTCCTGTTTGGCCGATGCATTCGAGGCGGGACTTTTATTTTGATGGCAAATTTAAACAAATCTTTGAATGTCTAATAAACATCTCATTAAAAAAATTCCAGTTGTGAGACCTTGTGAAGTGTGCATGTGTATCCTGCATGATCGCATGTTCTCTGAGTGATGGTCGATCATTGTGAATTGAACGCGGACAGGAGGAGAGTTCAGCTTCACTGGAGATGTGCGATCAACAAACTTTAAACTCGTGATTTTAAATTATGCTGTGCTTTATGCATTTGCCCACTGTCATATTCATGTCATTTTCACTGTGTGCTGTATGTAAAATGAGTGTTACCTTGGCTTTAATTGAAAAAAATATGATTAATGCACACAAACTTCCCAGAATACTGAGTGCCCTGTTGGTTACAGTGTTTACTTCCTCTTTAATTATATTTTTATTAAATATTTATTTATTTGTGAAAAATACTTTGTCATCTGAAGTATAAGTATTTTTATTTAACACATTTATTTTGTAATCTCGCATTTCAGAACGATGAGCTTTGTAAAAATCGACGTGTTTCAGAAAGGTGGGACATAGAGGAACAACAATAATGTACAGTATGTGGAAAATGATGTGTTTCTTATCCTTAAACCGCATAAACACCTTGCATTACACCAAATAATGTTCTTTTTAACAATGTCATATGACCCCTTTAACCCCTTTGCTGTCACCCCCATTTTCGGCATGGAAACACAAATGACATACCCAAAATAAAAAGGTTGCTGCTCATCAGTCTTTCTGACTAGATACATAATCAATAGTGGTCGACCGATATATCGGCCAATATTTGGCATTTTTTAAATATCGCCATCGGCCGATAAGTTTTCCTGTTTGGCCGATGCATTCGAGGCGGGACTTTTATTTTGATGGCAAATTTAAACAAATCTTTGAATGTCTAATAAACATCTCATTAAAAAAATTCCAGTTGTGAGACCTTGTGAAGTGTGCATGTGTATCCTGCATGATCGCATGTTCTCTGAGTGATGGTCGATCATTGTGAATTGAACGCGGACAGGAGGAGAGTTCAGCTTCACTGGAGATGTGCGATCAACAAACTTTAAACTCGTGATTTTAAATTATGCTGTGCTTTATGCATTTGCCCACTGTCATATTCATGTCATTTTCACTGTGTGCTGTATGTAAAATGAGTGTTACCTTGGCTTTATTTGAAAAAAATATGATTAATGCACACAAACTTCCCAGAATACTGAGTGCCCTGTTGGTTACAGTGTTTACTTCCTCTTTAATTATATTTTTATTAAATATTTATTTATTTGTGAAAAATACTTTGTCATCTGAAGTATAAGTATTTTTATTTAACACATTTATTTTGTAATCCATTTTCAAATGATTTCAAATTTCTTAAATATTAAAATAAATAAAATTATATCGGCTTTATATCGGCCACCCTGCTTTCCAAGATATCGGCAGTCAAAAAAAAAAAACAATATCAGTCGACCACTAATAATCAACATATGTTTACAAAGTTGACACTTCAAAGATTACGGTTCAAGAATCAGAATTACTCAGACTGTTGTGATAATAGAGATATATAAGCTCAAACATAAAAACTTTATAAAATAAAAAGATATAAAAAAAAGATATTTTTAAATGTATAAAAAAGATGTTGCTGTGGTATATGCTTTTAGAAACACAATGAAGCTAAAGCCACAAGTCTACTAATGTTTCTTTATTAAATTTCAGGACATAATCTCTAAAACGGTGAATTTTATTAAACATTTTCTAAGACCATGTCATGTGTGTTTTTAGATAAGTCTAATAAAAGGCTAATAAAACTGATTTATGTCTGGCTCGGCAAACTGCCCCATTCATGATTCTATTGTTCTTACATGACGACTCTTTCACATGCATTAGGAAGAAGAGCTGCACCTGTTCTGCAGCTGCATTAGAGCTAACATTAGCATCAAGCTACATAAGACAATTTATGAGATTATTAGTACACTTTTACTCACAACTCACTTTAAACCACCATCGTGTGTTTGTAATAACTTCCTTTTGTGATCTCATGTGGAATTTGGTCTTTACTGTTGTAAAAATATGCTATTTATAGCCTTTTATATCGCTGCACAAATTACCATTTCAGATGTACACATTCATTATTGTTATGAAAATACCCCAAATCTCAAAATCACATACAAACCATATACTATCGTAATCGTGTGTTTATTATTTGGATATTTCGTGGGTACAGAGGTTTCTCTGTGTTCGCTGTGGTCAGAAATCAACACGGAAGAGTTAACACAGAGACAGCCCAGGGAGCGGCTAATTGTCATCAGATCACGTAAATCAGTGGAAAATTTATAGAAATTATGATTTTGTCTGAAGAAATATGAAGTAAACATGAGTAAATATATCTATATATCTCCATGTATATGCATCTTTGGACTAGAAGCCCTTATTGATGCTGTTCAGTGAATCTATGTGAACACAAATAAATCGCTGCAGACGTGACTGAATATGAATGCATGGTGAATTTTTATTCCAAAATATGACGCATACAGATTTATTATTCTGCACTCCTGACATAAATTACTAAATTACTGTCACTGCAACAATGTTTTATCAAAACAGTGGTCAGATATCGAAGCTAGAGTCTTTAGTCTTTCTACTGATGCACAGTTTGTCCAGATCAAGTAAGAGTGTGATGTTTTAACGTGCTGTTAAAATGAAACAACAATAATCTGGGGCTGTCACCAATCTTTGACAGCTAAGGGGTTAACTTGGCTTCCTTTCATTCCGGAGCGCAAGAGCTGTATCCTCCTAACTTATCTAGTGTCTAGAGTGTTTCCTTGGTGCTTGTGTCTTTGCCGAGCATAAATGTCAAAGTTGTCACTCAGATGAACATCGTATAAAGCCATGTCATTACATCAAGCGGCTGCTGTGCCACTTAAATTGTGCAGCCTTACTTTGTTTACAGTCCCAATTATTCATTTATTTTTGTCACACTGATAAATAGTGCTTGTGCTGCTGATCATGGAGTAATATTTATACAGATATAGGAGCTATTCAGCTTTTCTGTGTTACAGCACTGAAACTTTTTTTTTTTTCAATGGTGAGCTATTATACATACATTCTGTGACACCTCTGGACTTCGATAATGGCCACCATTGTGGTCCATCTTACTTGGGACCTGAGCACCTCAGACAGGCCTTTTCAGCTCACCGTCCTAGCTGTTGTATCATAGATTTTGATGTGGATTCGGTGTCTGCATCAGACTCCTTTTTTGATGAACTTCTTGTTGTGACCAATATAATCATAAACCAAGGATTATTGCGTTCAAGCAGTTGACAAAGTTTATATCATGATGGTAGGCCAGTCTCACCAGCAAATTCATTGTGCACAAAATTATAAACAGCTTTGGCAAAACTCAATCTTGATGCCCCACCTAGTGCAACTAACCTGGACTCTAACCTCCTTTGCCATGCATCTGGTCACGTTAATTATTTAGCTGCCACCGGCTGAAGAGATGGACAGACATTACCTTGTCTGAAATGCATTCAAATAATTTAACGCAGCATTCTGCTTCCAAGCGTCATGCTCAATGTTTTTAATATTCCCACAAAGGCCCTTATTCTCATCATCAGTGTAGTGGTGGCTCTGTGCAAGGCAGGGTGCAGGAGGTGTTAGGACCACCATGCCAGCCCAAATCAGCCTCATGATTTAATGTGACATCCAGGTGCAATTCCACATCTGGAGCACAGTTCACTAACAGCCCTGACCTGAGGGTGCATAGTCTGTGGAGGGCACTTACAATGCTGGGAGGCAATAACATCACATTTCTGCTAAACACCCAGTCAACAAAATAAAAACTGCTGTCAGGCACCTTGAAATACTTGGGATTGTCCTACAATGGTGCGGATTCCAAAGCATCTGATCTCATTAGCAGCACAAATATAAATATAGCTGCAAGCAGTGATGACGGGCCCAAGTCATCAGCACAAACGCCACCCCAGTGGCATCAGGAAAACTGTGCCCAGCAGGCACATGCATTTATAGTAACCCACTTTTTTAAGGGATACAGCAATGAAAGGGTTAATCCAAACCATCCATACTGTGAAATATACACACACAGAACAAAATATAAACCTTTGGTAACACTTTACAATAAGGTTTCAGTTATTAACATTAACTATATTAATTAACATGAACAATAATTGCATAGCATTTATTAATTTCAATATTAAGTTGAAAACTAAAGCATTATTCAAATTTAAAGTTTTATCTGTTAACAATAGTTAATGCCCTGTGAATTAACATGAACATGTTGATTAACATCAACAAACAATAAATGCTGCAAAAATAAATTGTTCATTGTTAGTTCATTTTAGTTAACGCATTAACCAATGTTAACAAATGAGACCTTATTGTAAAGTGTTACCAAAACCTTCAATTATTTATAAGCATTTTTTTTAACGATTTTGTTGATATTATAAGCATTTGTGAAATAATATATAAACGGTATAAATAAAAATGAATACATTTTTAAACCATAAAGAGGGTAAAAAAAAAAATCATGTTATACATTCATGTTAGTTAATGCATTAACTAATATTTAAAAAAATGAGCCCTTATTGTAAAGTGTTACCAAAACTTTTAATGATCTACACACATTTCTTTTAAATTATCTTAATGTACGAGCATTTGTGAAATAATTATATAAAACAATATTACCAGCACAATACATATTAATTATTCTATGTACTAATTTCTCATCCTATCTGAAGTAAAATTAATGCAAAAATAAGTAAAAGAGGAAAATAAGGATTAGGATTACAAAACTTCTTATCCTAACACTAGTGGACAACCTTAGAATTACAGCCTGAAATGTTAGCTGATGTTTTATAGTTTTTAATTTTCTGTTAGCCTTTAGAACATTATAAACTTATGAAACTAAGCATGTATCCTCAGAATGACATTCTTCGTATATATAAAAATATTGAAGAGTTAGGATAATGTACTTATATAAGAAAGTATAAGAATAAAAATAAGAAAATTACCGTTTCCTTTTTTACTGTTATTTTAATAAAATCACCATGGCAACACTGCTTAAGCTATCCAAAATCCGTTTGCAATTTAAGTTCCTCAATATTTTGGCATCATGTAGACAAAGTTTGGTGTGAATTGTATAATTTTCCTGGTAGTAGTAATTAATTAATTAACAGCCGTATTTTTCCAAAAATCCATATTCAAACCAAAATAGCCGACTTTCTGTTGGTCGTAGATAATGACTGTAAATTAGAAAGTTGCCCATCTTGATGTGAACAATAAGTGTACAGTTTGTTGATTGTAGGAAAAACTAACCCCCTCACTTTTGTCAAAAGGTGGCACTATAGAGCGCCTCCTCCACGCCCATTTCTGAGCTTTTGCCAGTGTCTAACTATCATTAATACTGATGTGTGTGTCAAGTTTCATGAAACTCTAAACATGTTAAGTGCCTCAAAAACACCAGAAAATAATATTAAAGGGATCATATGTTGCTAAAAAGAACATTATTTTGTGTAATGAAATGTGTTTATGCGGTTTAAGGTAAAAAAAAACACATTATTTTCCACATACATACTATTGTTTCTCCTCTATGCACCGCCTTTCTGATTTGTACAAAGATCATCGGTCTGAAAAGCGAGGTGTGCTGTGATTGGCTAGCTATCCAGTGCGTTGTGATTGGCCGAATACCTCAAGTGTGTGACGGAAATGTTACGCCCCTACCATATTGTGATGATGCCCTGTCCGGCCGGAGCGACGAGACAAAAACATTAAAACCCATTATAAACGAGGCATTCGTTGCATCCAGTGGGGACATAATTATGGATTATAATGACTTATACTGTCTTTTTACACGTTGCGTTGCATCGCGCCGTGTAAACATAAAACCACGTCTGCATTTGTGATTGGAGAAATGACAAACAACAAGCCCTACTCTACACTGCCCAAAACTCATGTTTGAATCATCAGTGGCAAATTCTTTAAATATAAAAAAAACTTACAGTCTGGGAGTCAGAACAGCCGGCATTGTAGTCTGCTCTACCAGGATCAGGAAACAGTCCTCCATAAAATGTGCAGCACACATCTAAATATTAAGGTTGAAGTGTTCTGGAACAGTGTTGTAAATACAACTTAACCACTGATTTCTAGTCGTGTCC
>NW_015505847.1:184435-188772 GCF_001515645.1 Sinocyclocheilus grahami
GAAAGGAAAAATTGAAATCGCATCATACGACCCCTTTAAAGTTTGACGTGCTGCCATAGCAACAGTCTTTAAGTTATCAGACATCATCTCACAGTTTTACATAGGCTGTGTTTTGACATTATTCTAGTGAAGTTAAGAAAATCGAGTAAAAATTAGTGGATGATTTCAAAGCATTTTGAAAATGACACTTCCTGCTGCCAATTGGTGGTGCTATAACTTTGTCACCTAATACTCACATGTATGTGATCGGCATCATATAACGTCCAAACTGATGAAGTTTGATCAAAAACAGACAAAGTGTGCAAAAGTAATTAGACACTTCATGTTTCTCATTTCTCTCCATAATTTCGTCACCTCGCCACGGCCAAACCGTTCGAGAGATCAAAAATTCCAGGCCAATTTTGCATCCCCAATGTCTTGAGATCATGTTGATCGAGTTTGGTGGCAATCGTATGAAAAACCTCATGAGTATCGCAAATTCCAGAGCATGCACTTTTCACACAGCCCTGAATAGCTCACTTCCTGTTGGGTGGAGCCTATGACATGCAGTACGAAAGTTGTTCAGCACAGTGAGATCTATGTGTACCGAGTTTCATATGTATACGTGCAAGTATGTGTGAGCTATGCAGCAAGATTTCTGACTGTGTTCCAGGGGGCGCCATAGAGCCCCTGTGCCACGCCCGGGTCCCAGCCTCTGCGGTGTCCTAATGACCGCAGATTTCAACGTGTGTGCCAATTTTCAAGAGTTTTTGAGCACGTTAAGGCCCCCAAAAAGCCCTGGATAGTCAGATTTTTTTTTTTAGAAAAACAATAGGGCCCTAATAATCCTTAAATGTCTGTTTCGTGGTCTGTTGAGGAAGTACAGACGTTCCTCTCATTGATAGCAGAGGAGCGGATCCGGCAAGAGCTTGATGGGGCGACGCGGAATGAAAACGTTTTTCAGGAGTCGAGGCAGTAGAGGCGGCGCAACTATACCGACATGTGAATAATCCCGCCCACTCTAAAATGGTACTAAACTGCAGTGGAAAGGCAAACCGAGCCGAGTCGTACCACACAGTGGAAAAGCACCACTAGTTCATCTTTGGTACACAAATTAAGATAACGCTACATGCGTGGTGATGCGTTCTGACGTACAATGCTCACGTATGTTTCGTGAAACTCTCGTGAATGCACGTTGAAGACTGACACCGAAGAGAAGAAGTTGTTGAATAAAGTTATTTTTGTTTTCTTTGCACACAAAAAGTATTCTTGTGGCTTCATAAAATTAAGGTTGAACCACTGATGTCACAGGGATTACTTTGGGAAGTCGTGGCCTAATGGTTAGAGAGTCTGACTCATAACCCAAAGGTTGTGGGTTCGAGTCTCGTACCGGCAGGGATTGTAGGTGGGTGGGAGTGAATGTACAGTGCTCTCTCCCACCTTCAGTTTTTCTTTGCACACAAAAAGTATTCTTGTGGCTTCATAAAATTAAGGTTGAACCACTGATGTCACAGGGATTACTTTGGGAAGTCGTGGCCTAATGGTTAGAGAGTCTGACTCATAACCCAAAGGTTGTGGGTTCGAGTCTCGTACCGGCAGGGATTGTAGGTGGGTGGGAGTGAATGTACAGTGCTCTCTCCCACCTTCAGTACCACGACTGAGGTGCCCTTGAGCAAGGCACCGAACCCCCAACTGCTCCCCGGGCGCCGCAGCATAAATGGCTGCCCACTGCTCCGGGTGTGTGTTCACAGTTTGTGTGTGTTCACTGCTGTGTGTGTGTGCACTTTGGATGGGTAAATGCAGAGCACTAATTCCGAGTACGGGTCACCATACTTGGCCACATGTCACATGTCACTTCACTTTAAAGATGTCCTTACTACCTTTCTGGGCCTTGAACTGGGTTCACCTTCCAGTTGTGTTGCTGTCTATGGAGGGTCAGAAAGCTCTCGAATTTCATCAAAAATATCTTAATTTGTGTTCTGAAGATGAACAAAGGTTTCTTACAGATTTGGAATGACATGAGGTGAGAAATTAATGACAGAATTTTCATTTTTGGGTGAACTATCCCTTTAAGCTCAATACACTGGCTCCCAGTTCACTATAGAATTGATTTTAAAGTCCTTTTACTGGTATTTAAATCTGTGAATGGCCTGGCTCTCTCTTACCATCTTGTTGATCTTTTGTCTGAACATCAGCTTGGGAGATCAAGAAGTTCTACTGATCAGATGCTATTAACCGTCCCTAAAACTCATCTGAAATCTAGAGGTGACTGTGCCTTTGCAGTGGCTGCACTGCAAAGATTTAGCTTTTAATCATTAGTAGCTTCTATGTTGTTGTATGTTTTGTCATGTTGTATGTTATTTTATAGTTATCGTTTTGAACAGCACTTTGGTTAGCACTTCAGGTTTTAAAATTTTGCTTTATAAAAATCAATTTGTCATTGTCGTTTTCGACAAGCAACACTTCTGCACAGAATACACGTGTATCCTCACTTACAGATAGTCTGAAAGCTTCCTCACTTCCTTATGGTGCAATTAGAGATTTGATATGTCCTTCAAGATGGCTAACTTTAATTGATACCTGGGTCAATGGCTGGAGGACGGAGGTGCAAGGAAACATCAGTTTGAGTATTGAAAAGCACCCTAGGCGTACAGCGTTTTGTACATACACATCCAAGTGTGTATGGTATATGGAACAATTTTTTGACTGCTTTCAGGGGGTGATGTAGAAACCTAATTGCAGAAAACTGTGTGCAAAGTTTCAAAATCCTGAAGGGGTTTTTTTTTTTTTTTTTTGAGGAATGTTTAGGAAAACAATAACATACCTGTGGTAAATGTCTTCAGTGTTTTCAGCATGACATGTTTAGATAAGTGGAGCATCAAGTTGATAAATCTTGGTCCAAAAGCAGAGAGTAAATGTGATGCAGCCACCTTAGGAAAAGCATTACCTTCTTCGTTCTAAATATATAAAAAAAAAATATTAAAAAAAACAGAACAATAAAACATAATAATCATTAAAAAGGCACAAAAAATACATTAAAAAACTTTTTTTTTAAACATATACCTATCTAAACATTTTCTGGCAATGCAACAGGCACAGTAGTAACAAGAAAATATATATTAAACATCAAATTAACATACCGCTATCTCTTGGAGCCATGAAAAAGCCACCTTTCGAAACTCAGCATCACCTTTACGATCCCAAATTGGCCAGCAATGTCTATGAAAACAATAAGATTTTCAAATCCACAATTCAAATCACAACAAGTGAGGATGTCAAAATTGAAAAAAATAAGTCATGTATTGTACTACCTGAAGACAACTTGGGCACGTGCAGGATTCAGTTTATTAAATAAAAAGTGGATGACAATGTAGAATGCCTCTTTGTTTGGCTTATCAAACATGTTCCTGTCAAACAAACAAACAAAAATAACTAACTAAAATTACTATTATTAGTATGTATTTTTTATATGTGTGTGTGTGTGTGTGGCGTGACAGTGGTGTAGCTTGTCAGACATAGCAACAGTAAAGAAGGGGGTCAGTTAAAGGTACAAGTATCTGGCGATATACACACTTGAGTGAAAATACAATAAGTATTAAAAGAGTGGAAGCAACCTAACAAAAATAAGAGAGAGGATATTCTTGTTTCATTTTAAATTTTCTTAATTACTTTCTTTCTTCAGATGAACACAAAGATTTTTTTTCCCTAAAAAAAAAATCTGTCTGCATATAACACAAGTGTACAGGATGTCTAAAGATGACGCTTCAAAAACTACACAAAGTGAATGGTGTATAATCCATACAAAACAAGTTGATGAATCAGTGTCACCAAGTGAAACAATAAGCTCGTTTAAATTTTTTTTTTTTTAAACTTTACTTTCATGCTTACTTTGCTTGTGGTTTTGAAGCCGTCCTGTATACGTGCATTATATGGACTAAAAACTTTTGTTTGTGTTCATCTTAAGAAGTCATATACATCTGGGACAGTACGAGGGCGATGATTGAGAGAATTTTTATTTTAACCGGAGACCAGAAACATACTCCAGACAGAATACAAGTACGTGTTAAATTAATGATGAGTGACTTAGAATTAGCACACACAAATATGCACAGCAAAAAATGTGACTTTTGAAGATTAACTGTAACGTGTTACTATGTTCAGAAGACTGAATGTGTTCCGGCAAGACATTCTACCTCTGACCAGTTGACACTTCTTTTGTTATTAATTATTATCTGTAATTTGTGATTTTACCAGGTCCTGGTGCTTTTAAACTGTTCCTTTTTATGATGTTAAAAGTGCAGCTTATATATATATATATATATATATATATATATATATATATATATATATATATATAT
>NW_015505847.1:188890-235211 GCF_001515645.1 Sinocyclocheilus grahami
TTTTTTGCACACAAAATTAATGCATACAACTATACATTTTAAAATAGCTGTCCTTTAATAAAATAGCCCTGGGTGTAACATAATAACACACATATTTTAAAGTTTTTATTTAATTATTAATAAATGCTTTTTTTTTAAAGTTAGGGCAAACTGTTCAAGTGTTACCAAATAGTAAAGTATTCTGGAGGAAATTTCTGATTTCTAATGAGAATACCTAATTTAACTCATTAATAATAATAATATTATTATAATTGATTATGATGATGATATTAAACATATTATCCTTATCACTTACAACATTTTGTAGCTAATGAGAAACGAGTTGGCACAGTTTTATGCAAAGGCTGATCAGGACACAGCACACTGAGAAATGTCGACTTGTTGAAAGCAAAAAAAATAAAAAATGCAGCTGGATCAGTGTAATTAAGAAACGAATTATAATGTAAACTGTTAGAAGTATCTGCATACTTATATAAGCTATCGTTACATATAAACAACCCCTGAAAAGGCCTGACGATTGCGAGCTGATGAAGAAGCTATTCAGTTAAGAGGGAAAAAAGATGGATTATACTTACATTCCTAGATTCAGATGTTTAATGTTTTTGCTAACTGTATCCGGTCTGAAATCGAGGCACAGGAGACACCACCATAAGTGTTTACCGTTTGTTTTCTGTAATTTGGACATCTCGCATAATAGAGCAGCAGACGCTTGAGGATCATACGACAAATAGGACTCGACGATTTACTGGACAAACAGTTTGTAAGCTATCAATAATAACCCAATCACACCATACTAATCATTTTTACGCTTGGTCCAGATGCGACAGGCTCACAAAACACACTGAAAAAAAAGGTTTACATGTATTTAAGAGCACAAGCAACTTCCTTCTAACATTAACCGCCAAATTTTTTTGAGCGAGTTGTCAGCGTCCGTGGCTTAAACGTCGCAAAACTTTGTCAGGACAGCCTTTGTGTAATCCTGATTTATATCTACAATTGATAGGCTAAAGCAAAATGGCGAAGGCGTCATTCAAATTGGCGAAGGTCTATTCAGTGTGTTTATGTATCTGCATTTAAGTGCACGAGAATACGAGCGCTCGAGAATGTTGCATGTATTGGAACACGACCATTAAGTTTGGGCGGGACCTCGCTCGATTACGTTATTATCCCTACTACGGCAAGCCGAAAAGATCAAATAACAAAATAGGACGCGTTCTTTGTTTCAGAAGAACTCTGAAACAAATCTTCTCTGCAGTCTTTGGATCCTACTGTTGGTCGAATTTCATTTTCTTTTTCCTCTATTAAACACAATAGTCGACATGTTCGGACTCTTTTTCAAAGGTTTCTAGAACTATTATAACTTTATGGAATAGTTGTGTTTATGGTGTTGATGGTCTGATATGTATGGAAGAAAAATAATGCCATATGTCTTTGAAACAAAAAAGCATGTTGATGCATGCAATTGCATTGACAGTGCTTGCATTTTAATGCCTTGTATTTCCAGGGCATGCATTTAGGTCCTGAAATTGATCGTAGTTGTTTATTTAAGCTGCGAATATTTCCATTCAAAATATTTCACACACATTTTCATAATTAAAAATGCAATAACTCATGTTCACCTTCCAGAATTCACTTCCAAAATATTCAATCTGTTTAAAAATACGATGTGTAATATTCGACAGGCAAATTTCGGTCCATTTTATTTCACTTTCCAAATTCGCTTCCACAAATTCAGTTAGCGCTATTCAACATGCTTTTTTTTGGTTTCAAAGACATATGTACGGTGGCCGAGAAGTGCAGAACAAATCACAATTCTGAAAACAAAAGAACAAATTACAAACGCAAATGCGTGTCACCGACTTTTTGACGCGATCGACCCGGGTTCGATCCCGCCTTTTGCCGAGCTTTTTTCCCCTCCCTTTTCAAATGTCGTATTAGTAATGGATTCTATTTACACTAAGGGTGCGTCCGAAATCGCATACTGCTTAGTACGTACTACATTTGAATTTGAACGTACTACTCGATCGTTAAAAAAGTACGTTCTATATAGTATGAATGCGAGTAGTATGAATGGAATTCGGACGTACTACATCCGCCATATTGATGTTGATGTGTCTTCACAACAGCGCAAAAATTTAAAGAGCCCTCACTACTGCGCGAACATCAGCAATGTTTCACGTTATTCTTACCGCTTTCATCGGCGGTTTAACGTTGATCAGAGAAGGCGTTGGTCAGCTGCTCGCAGATCAGATTTTTTAGGATTACTGATAAACTAGTCATTTGGTTTGTATTATTTGTATTTGTTATTTATTTTAATTTTAGTTAAACTCTGTCTGAATTTATGTCTGTATAGGTCTTTTAAGCTTTTAGTTTTATTTAATTTGAGTTATTTTAATACTTCAACAAGTAGTATGAATGGAATTCGGACGTACTACATCCGCCATGTTGATGTTGATGTGTCTTCACAACAGCGCCAAAATTTAAAGAGCCCTCACTACTGCGCGAACATCAGCAATGTTTCACGTTATTCTTACCGCTTTCATCGGCGGTTTAACGTTGATCAGAGAAGGCGTTGGTCAGCTGCTCGCAGATCAGATTTTTTAGGATTACTGATAAACTAGTCATTTGGTTTGTATTATTTGTATTTGTTATTTATTTTAATTTTAGTTAAACTCTGTCTGAATTTATGTCTGTATAGGTCTTTTAAGCTTTTAGTTTTATTTAATTTGAGTTATTTTAATACTTCAACAAACTAAATGGAAATGAAATAATATATATATAGAATTTATAAATGTGTATCTGTATATATATATGTGTGTGTGTGTGTGTGTGTGTGTGGTTGTACATACACGAATGTAGTTTTTTTTTTGGTGTTTGGCTTAGTGTTATGTTAGAATCGTTATTATACTCATACCTTTTGTTCTTTACTATTTTGAATTGTTTTTAGCTTTATGACATTTTGTTGTGTGTGTGTGTGTGTGGTTGTACATACACGAATGTAGTTTTTTTTTTTTTGGTGTTTGGCTTAGTGTTATGTTAGACGACAGCTTGTAAATCATTTATCAAATAAGGTAAGTACAATCACCCATTTAGCTAGCACATTTGACCTCAGAATAAAAAGTAATGTCTGTGAACACCATGACAGGCTCATTTGGAGCAACGAAATAAAGTAATTTATTGTTATAAATAAATGCATAAAAATACACAGGACATGAATCGATGAATAAACTTCGTGCAATAGACGGATGCCACATCCGGATCAAGCCACCAGCAAGCGATGCCCCATGCTATTGTAATAGGAAGCTGTTCCACTCTGTTCAGCTGCAGGCCATCACTGACCACGAGGGGAAGTTCCTCCATATCTTTGTTGGATATCCCGGGTCTGAAAAGCACAATATCAAGACAGTCAATTACATTCATTAGATTACTGCATTACTATGACATGGAAAAACATTAGCATGATCAAATCATGAACTAATAAAAATTTTGGGGTGAACTAATTAAAAAAAAAAATCTTACTTATATTTTTGTTTTAGGTTCTCCCACTTTCTTTTGACTTGAGCGGCAGAAATTTTGCCCTCAAGTCCCTGCTCTGTCACAATAAATGCACAGAAATCAAGCATAAAAAGAAGGCAGTAAGACCTTTGCTTGAAGTGTTAGTATTTACTACGTTCAGAGTCAACAGCACCTGAATAAAAGTAAATTTTACATAACTTGTTTACTTACTCAAAACCTTTGATGGCAGCATTACGCTTTCCAGTGAAGGCTTCATTAGCCACTCTCCACTAAATGAGCTGAGTGTGTTCATCAGTCCCTGTAATGTTTCCCTGAGGTACTTACACTTGAAAAGAGCCGCGTCGCCTCCTCTCCCATGGCCTCATGGGATAGCAAAGTGTCCATCGTATGCATGCTACGGAATTCGGGCGGAAGTAGTAGGTCATCCGGGTACTTCTTGCCTACTGTTTCTCGAATACTAAATGATTACTTTTCGTTAAAATCTTTATTAATGCCAAAAATGCTTACATTCATGTGTCTTTTTGTTCGCACGGGCAGCCATGTTGCCCCTGAAGCCGGTTTACACTGAGATAATTCATACCCCTTTGTTTGAAGTGTGGTCCCGAAAAATCTTCGATTGAAAGGCTGTCTTGCCCTTCGCCTACCCCTACCCCTCCAACCAAAAGAGAATTGAGACACCCCTACCCCTTCACGTGAACGCGCGAAACAGGGGGGTAGGGGAAAGGGGAAGGGCTAAGGGGTAGAATTGGTGGCATTATTTTTCTTCCATAGATAGATATGGCATAAAAATGGAAATTACCTCATAAATATTTAATAACAAATAAAATAAATGAATTTCAAACTCGTTTATAAATATTACCCTCCCTAGCAATATTACATTGTAAACTGATTTAATTGTGATTTTGATATTCTTTGTACATTTTGTGGTCTACATAAAGAAACGTCTTTTTTGGGGGGTATATTTTTGGCAACAATATCCAGCTTTCAACTTTGTTTTAAAATTGTTTTATTATTATTAGTAGTAGCAGTAGTAGTAGTAGTAGTAGTAGTAGTAGCAGGGATGGGCAGTATTTCAGATACATGTATTTAAAATACGTATTTGAAATACAAAATACTATTTTGTATTTTGTATTTGAAAGCCTTCTGCAAAAATCTAATGTAATTTGTATTTAAATACATTTAAGATCAGTATTTTTGTATTTTCAAAATACATAAAATACTGTGTGCCAGTCAACCTCTTTATCACTGTGCTGATTTAGTTCAGACACACCCCCTAGCCCAACCCCAGCTGCAGCTGTACAACTCCATTCAGCATTGGGTGAGTGACTTTTCTGGAATAAGATAAGGTGAGGATGTCATGGTCAATTGTACATGTTGATTAAAGTTAAAATGGTGCATCATTCAGATTTATATAATACAAGAGCACTGACAAGGGGAAAAATAGCGTTAGCCAATCTGTTTTAATAGTTAATCGGTTGTTGTTTTTTATCAACTAGCTTGTCAAATGTGTTCAAAGCATTACAGCAGGTGAGGTCTGGGTGATATGACAATACATATCGTGGCGATGATATAAAGTGTGAATCGATGGACATTTGTCTAAATCGTTTACATAGATAGGCCTGTTGGGGAAAGCAAATATATCCGTTTAGCGGGCAGGAATTATTCATTCATTCATTCATTCAAAAGGAAGCATGGAGGAATGAGTTATAGAATGTGATGTGCTTGGTGCAATTGCACTTATTATAAGTGTATATGTGTGTGTCCTTTATACTTCTACGGCTCTCAATAGATTCAGTGGTTGGAGTTGGATTAATACTCCTTGACAATTTCTGTTGCTACTTTCTGATTACGTTTCTGGCTACATTTAAAATTAAAACATATTGATCATTTAATAATTGTTGTAATGCTAAAATGTTTGTTTTCAACTTCCAAATAGGTGTCCAGTGATTGATAAATAAATATTTGATTTCTGAATATTGTACCCTAATTGAAGTAGCTGTTTAAATAGTATCATGACTTTACATACCATTGCATGAATGCCTGACACATAATATATTATTATATTTATGATTAACAATCAAATGATTAAGTAGTTAGAAACTAGTTGCAATGGATACAGGTGCCATCAGTTGTCTTCTTATGAATGACTTGTTTGTCATTGAGTCAGTGCTGCTGATGCAAAGTAGGCCCTTCGTTACCAAACGCCATGTAACTAAATTAGGATGCAATTATGAGTCATTCGCAAACTGTTAAACATTATACTGTTGGTTACCTTAAAACTAAACTTCATCTGGGAAATCACAGGGATATGTGAATATTTGATCTTAAACATTAAACTGTTGGTTACTTTAAAACTAACCTTCATCTGGGCCATGTAACTAAATTAGGATGCAATTATGAGTCATTCGCAAACTGTTAAACATTATACTGTTGGTTACCTTAAAACTAAACTTCATCTGGGAAATCACAGGGATATGTGAATATTTGATCTTAAACATTAAACTGTTGGTTACTTTAAAACTAACCTTCATCTGGGAAATCACATGGATATGTGAATATTTGATCTGTTAACTGGTTGCATATGTCAGATTTATTGCATGACTTGGGCAGAGAAAAGCTGTTGCTATCAAACATTGTTCACTTGTTCACAAACATCAGTGTATTGGTGAAGAGATAGATCAGATAGGCCAATTGATGGAAGGTTTGTGAAGAAATTTCATGCTCACTTGTAAAAGTATTTTTTAGTATTTTTAAAATACAAAAATACAGTAGTTTATTTTGATACTTGGTGTGGCTGCTGTATTTTGTAGTTTATTTTGATACACTTAAAATTAAGGTATTTGGTATTTTATTTTAAAATACATTTTGATGTATCTTTGCCCAACGCTGAGTAGTAGTATTAAGGGAATTTACATGTGCATCTCAATAAATTAGAATGTCGTGGAAAAGTTCATTTATTTCAGTAATTCAACTCAAATTGTGAAACTCGTGTATTAAATAAATTCAATGCACACAGACTGAAGTAGTTTAAGTCTTTGGTTCTTTTAATTGTGATGATTTTGGCTCACATTTAACAAAAACCCACCAATTCACTATCTCAACAAATTAGAATATGGTGACATGCCAATCAGCTAATCAACACAAAACACCTGCAAAGGTTTCCTGAGCCTTCAAAATGGCCTCTCAGTTTGGTTCACTAGGCTACACAAGCATGGGGAAGACTGCTGATCTGACAGTTGTCCAGAAAACAATCATTGACACCCTTCACAAGGAGAGTAAGCCACAAACATTCATTGCCAAAGAAACTGGCTGTTCACAGAGTGCTGTATCCAAGCATGTTAAATGAAAGTTGAGTGGAAGGAAAAAGTGTGGAAGAATATATATATATATATATATATATATATATAACATTTATAACAGCCCAACCTATATAAATATAGAATTCTGCACCAAACAAATTCGTAAGGGAAGTGTAAACAATAATACTCCATAGCAGATTCTAATCAAGGGCTTAGGACGTTCCAGTTCAGTCCATTGCAAGAGAAGGGTCTGGCTGCAGCCTCGCACTTGCATTCTCAGACTTGCATTCTCAGACACTTGCGCTTCCGCTAGCGACATCACTTGCAGGCTTTATTTTTTATTTTGTTCTATTTTTTATTACTTTTTGTTTGAATCTCTCAACATTTTACAACAGTAGCCAGGTGGTGAAGACAAGAAAAAAGAAGCTAAATTACAATGTCACTTGCACTCTGCGCTACCTGCGACGTCACTTGCAATCGACACAAATCGTGCGTGTTGCCAATGGAGAAAAGACGCTGTGGTGATTAAACGATTAAAACTAATTTAGTACTATAACATACAGGGTCCTGCAAGAAAAAGACAAGACCCGCAAATCCGTGGCCACAGAACAGCAGAATATGAACGCATGCGCAAAGTCTCTCGTTAAGCATTTTCCTCCCATAGAAAAACATAAACACTTAACACGGCTTAATGTATTAAGATGCAATTAAAATATCAAATTAAATATACAATTTATTAATATAATGAATATGTATATAGTATTTTCCTCCCATACTGCAAAACGTGGCATAATGGACTAGAAAGGCCAAACTCAATATGCTCCTCTACATTATTAATATACATAACTAATATGTACAGGCAAGCATGTGAGCCCAGAATAAATGCAACACGCACATTTATGTTTCGTGTTAAGCGTTTTTCCATATAGAATAAACTGTCTACAGCTCTTTTATATCATTGTCTTTGTCCATTAAGCTACATTACGTGTTTTATTTATAACGATTTTCTATAGGAGGAAAATGTTTAACGTGCAATTTAACGCATTGAGTTCTGGGCTCGTCTGCTTGCCTGTACGGAGTTGATCCTTTTAAAATAAAAAAATAAACAAAATAAAAAAATTAAAGACTGCAAGTGACGTCGCTAGTGGAAGCGCAAGTGTCTGAGAATGCAAGTCTGGGCATTGCAAGGGTGCCGACAGTAGTGGGCACTTATGCAATGTATATACTCATGCATGCATGGATGCATCAATGACGTACATCCCAGTAAACGAGACGGAGGGAAGTTTGCGAGTGAAGGACATAAAAAAACGAACTGGAACGCAGCCCTTATCAGTTACTCTTCAATGCTCCATATCTTCACAGATGGTTCTAAAGATCCCACATCAGGAAATTCAGCTGCAGCTTTTCTATTCAGAAAAGGATAACTAATTATGTATCAGTCTTCACAACAGAGCTAATAGCAATTTTATTAGCTATTCAATGGGTGGAGAAAGTTAAGCCTACAAGGGTAGTCATTTGTTCAGATTCCTTGTCAGCTTTAAATAGTTTAATAAGTGAACAATCAACATCAAGAAAGGATTTAATCTTTGACGTGCTAATAAATCTGTTTAGGATTCCGGAAATTGGTATAGTCATGAGGTTCCTATGGGTACCTGCACATGTAGGAGTACAAGGAAATGAAATAGTCAATAAACTGGCCAAACAAGCAATGAAACATATGAACATTGAGGTTCAAATTCCACTGAGTAAAGTAGAAATAAAAGGAAGAATTAAAGAACACATGATTAAAAAGTGGCAGGAAATGTGGGACAAGGATTTAAAGGGCAGACGGCTATAACATATCCAAAAACAAGTTGGCAAAGGGAGAATATGATTTAACAATAGAAAAGAAGACATAATTATTACTCGACTTCGAATAGGACATTCTGCTTTAAATCAGTCATTATTCACAATAGGGAAACATCAGTCAGGATTATGCACTACATGCAGTGAAGCAGAGACTATTGAGCATGTACTTCTACATTGTGCAGTATATACCAAAGAAAGAGAGGAGTTATTTAAGGAACTGAGAAACATAGGAGTATTTAATTTCACTATATCAAATCTTTTAAGTTGTGCCTCAGGACAGACAAGTATTATGAGAGAAATTCTTAGTTATCTGAAGATAAAAGGATTAGAAAGTAGAATTAAAATTTCATATTAATACACCAGGTTGGTTTATTATTTATTTATGGAATTATTGGTGGCTGACTAAATACTTTTTTTCCCCACTGTATATATATATATATATATATATATATATACCCGCCCAATGACTCTGACAGGGGATCAACTGTAGAAGAAACGAAGAGAGAGGACTATAAAGTGTTTGCGAAACTTATGCATGAAGGAGACTCGTTTGAAGGGATGAATCCAATACAGTTGACAAAAGCGCTAAATAAGGAAATTGGTGAATTAAAGTGCTAAAATTCTAAGAAATAGATAATTGTTGATTATTTGTAAGAATGCAAAACAGCAAGGCAAAGTAATCCAAATGAACAAGATAAATGGAAAGAGAGGAATGTTCTATGGCTAATGGCAAGAAATTCGTAAAAGGGGTTGTCACAGGAATCCCGGTAAACATATCGGTAGAAGATGTGAAAGAAAATAAAACAAATAGGAACGGAAGTGTAAGTGATAGCACGTCGGTTGTGATCACTTTTGATGAGGAAGCTCTGCCTGGAAAAATATATGTTGGATACATGTGTTACAATGTGAGGCTATACATACCTCCTCCACTTAGATGTTTCAAATGTCAGAGGTTTGGACATGTGTGCAAGGGAAAGCAAAGATGTGGTAAATGTAGTGGAGAACACGAGTATGGCAAATGTGATGAGGGTGTTAAGCTGAAATGTTGTAATTGTGGAGGGGAACATAGCTCACCGTATCGTGGCTGTGAAGTTAGTAAGAGGCAGGCTGAAGTACAAAGAATCAAGGTGGTTCAGGGAATCAGCTATGCAGAGGCAGCAAAGAAGGTTTCAGGAAATGTGAGAATGACAAAACAAAATGAAATTATGCACAAAGAAATAGGAAAATGTCAAGGATGTGATAAGTTGAAAGAAGACACTCTGATAGTGAAAAATAATGATTTTGTACTGTTTATGGCAGAAATAATAAATTCAGTGTTCAGTGTCATTCAATGTTCAGCACAGACGAAAAGTCGAAATGAAAGGATCAAAATAATTGTCAAATCAGCAGAGAAGTATATAGCCACAATGCTTCAAAAGGTTCTTCAAGCGATGCCATAGAAGAACCATTTTTGGTTCCACAAAGAACCATTCAGTCAAAGGTTCTTTAAAGAACCATCTCTTTCTTACCTTTTTATAATCTGAAGAACCTTCTTTTGCCACTGTGAAACCGAAAGGTTCTTCAGATGTTAAAGGTTCTTTATGGAACCATTTAGACAAAAAAGTGATTCTATGGCATCATGAAGCACCTTTATTTTTAAGAGTGTAGCCATCATTTCAGAAGTGAGGGGGACAGAAATGTTTTATATATATATATATATATATATATATATATATAAAACATTACAATATAACATTTCTGTAATCTATATAACCTAGTACCAGTCAACAGTTTTTGAACAGTGAGTTTTTTAATGTTTTATAAAGAAGTCTCTTCTGTTCACCAAGCCTGCATTTATTTGATCCAAAGTACAGCAAAAGCCGTAATGTTGTGAAATATTTTTACTATTTAAAATAACTGCTTTCTATTTGAATATATTTTTTAAATGATTGCTGTGATCAAAGCTGGATTTTCAGCATCATTACTCCAGGCTTCAGTGTCACATCCTTCAGAAATCATTCTAATATGCTGATTTGCTGCTCAAGAAACCTTTTTTAATTATTAGTATTATTATTAATGTTCTATGAGCAGCAAATCAGAATGATTTCTAAAGGATAGTGTGATTGAAGTAATGATGCAAAAAATGTAGCTTTGAAATCACTATAAATTACATTTTAAAATATATTTAAATAGAAAACAGTTATTTGAAATAGCCTAGTAAAAATATTTCAAAATTTTACTGTTTTGCTTGATGGCTGGACATTCTCCTTCAGGATTTTCTGATAGAGTGGAGAATTCATGGATCTGTCAATTATGGCAAGTTGTGCAGGTCCTGAAGCTGGAAAGCAGCCCCAGACCATCACACTACCACCACCATGTTTGACTGTTGGTATGATGTTCTTTTTATGAAATGCTGTGTTGGTTTTACGCCAGATGTAATGGGACACACACCTTACAAAAAGTTCAACTTTTGTCTCGTCAGTCCACAGAGTATTTTCCCAAAAGTCTTGGGGATAATCAAGATATTTTTTGGCAAATGAAAGACGAGCCTTTGTGTTCTTTTTGGTCAGCAGTGACTTTTGTCTTGGAACTCTCCCATGGATACCGTTTTTGCCCAGTCTCTTTCTTATTGTTGAATCATGAACACTGACCTTAATTGAGGCAAGTGAGGCCTGCAGTTCTTTAGATGTTGTTCTGGATTCTTTTATGACCTCTTGGATGAGTCGTCGTTGTGCTCTTGGAGTAATTTTGGTTGGCCGGCAACTCCTGGGAAGGTTCAACATTGGTCCAAGTTTTCTCAATTTGTGGATAATGGCTCTGACCATGGTTCGCTGGAGTCCCAAAGCCTTAGAAATGGCTTTATAATCCTTTAATCCTATAATCCCAGACTGATACATGTCAACTGTTTTGATTCTCATCTGTTCTTGAATTTCTTTAGATCGTGGCATGGATTTAGTAGAAAAACCTAATGTAACATGTATACAGGAGACATGGTTAAAACCACAATTAGATTTTATTATAAAGGGATATAATGTAGTTAGAAGAGACAGAGAACTTGGTAGAGGAGGAGGAGTAGCAACATTTATTCAAAATGGTATGAAGTATAAGGTAGTACAAATAAATTCAAATTATGAATCAATTAGTAGTAAGGGATGGACTGAAAGAGGTTGCATAGATATTAATTATTATAATCCATGTAAAAAATTGAATCAAAGCATTTTAGAAGATGTAGTGGGACCACAACAAAACAGCATAGTATGGTGTGGGAATTTTAATTCACATAATTCATTGTGGGGGAGTAATAATACTGATGCAAATGACTTATTGAAGAATTTATTGATGATAAATATTTAGTATGTATTAATAATGGAGAAGGAACAAGATATAATAATATACATAATACAGAAGCAGTACTTGACCTAACATTTATAGTTCAATAGCAGGGATCAGCACATGGAGAGTGTCTAAAGATACAAATGTAGGGAGCGACCATTACTCGATAGTGACTAAAGTTGGCACAAAAAATTGTTTTGAAAATGAAATTCCTAGATGGAAACTGGAGAATGTAAATTGGGAAGTTTTTAAAGAAATTTGTGAAAAAAGATTTGTGGCTCTACGAGAGGAGAATCAGCGGGATATAAATGTATTTAACAATAAACTAGTTAATTAAATTATTCAATCAGCGGAGGAAACAATACCTAAAAGCACAGGAGTTAGATGTTCCAAGAGTGTACCCTGGTGGAATATCGAGTGCAAATAAGCTATAAAAGCAAAAAATAAAGCATTTTGGCAACTCAAAAAACATCATTCTCAGGAGGCTATGATTCAATATAAAAGGGTTCAAGCAATAGTAAGGAAAACAATTAAAATACAAATACTTACATTTTGGAGACAATATTGCAGTAGTATTGGAAGAGAAGTACAACTATCAGATGTACGGGGCATGATCAGAAGAATGGGGGGGAGATCAGAAGATATTATGAATTTGCCAGTGATGAACAATGGAGATAAGATGGCTGTTAGCAACCTAGAAAAGGCATTTTTGAAAGTTCATAGTTCTGATAATCTTTCAGTAGAGGCCAGACAGAGTAGGAATAAAATCTTAATGGAATATCCTTATATTTTAAAGGAAAATGAGATGTCAGGAAATACATTAGATCTACCATTAAACATGTTTGAGTTAAAAAGAGCGATAATTAGTGCTCGTCAGACTACTCCAGGGAAAGATGGGGTATGTTATAAAATGTTGGCACACATGACAGATAACTCGTTAGAAATAATATTAAAACTGTTTAACCAAATTTGGGAGACTGGACAACTTCCTTCAGTATGGAAACAAGCAATAATAGTACCCGTTCTTAAACCAGGGAAAGACCCATCAGATCCTTCTAGTTACAGACCAATTGCCTTGACTTCACATTTATGCAAAATCATGGAACGAATGATTACAGAAAGAATAACATACTTCCTGGAAAGTAAAACTCTTTTATCTCCATATCAGAGTGGGTTTCATAGGGGTCGGAATACAATGGATTCTGTATTGTGCCTAGAGTCAGACATAAGGAAAGCACAGACCAACAAAGAAGTAGTAATAGCAGTCTTCTTTGATGTGGAGAATGCATATGCTCTGGAAAGAAGGATTACTGATCAAATTAAAATCATTAGGAATTAACGGTAGAACATATAATTGGGTTTTGGGCTTTTTATTTAACAGGAAAATACAAGTGAGGGTAGGTTATGAATACTCAAGAGTATACACTGCGGAGAATGGTACTCCACAAGGTAGCGTGTGTAGTCCGTTATTATTCAACTTAATGATTAATGATATTTTCTCTCAGGTTGAACAAGACGTAGGAAGATCTTTGTATGCGGATGATGGGACTTTGTGGATTAGAGGCTGCAATATATCATATGTCAATACGAAAATGCAAGCTGCAATTGATGAAGTGGAAAAGTGGACCAATAAATGGGGGTTTAAATTATCTGTAGGAAAAACACGTTATTTGTTTTTCAAGGCGGCACAAAATCTCACCCCTTTCTTTGAATCTATATGGGCAACAACTGGAGCAAGTAAAAGCGGTTAGGTTTCTTGGTGTTTGGTTTGATGAAAAATTAACATGGAAAGTTCATCTGAATAAAATTAAGGACAAATGTAAAAAAGTCATCAACATACTTCGGTGTTTATCAGGACAGGAATGGGGAGCAAGTAGAGCATCTCTACAAAACATATATTGGGCACTCATGAGATCTGTTCTTGACTATGGATGTATAGCTTACATGTCAGCAGCAGAATCAAACCTCAAGGAATTAGATGTATTACAAGCTCCGGCCCTGAGAATCTGTAGTGGGGCTTTTAAATAATCTCCGGTATCATCAGTTCAGGTGGAAATGGGAGAAATGCCATTAAGAATTAGAAGAGTAAAATTAATGATGGCATACTGGGTCAATCTCCAAGGACAAAATGAAAAACATCCTGTCAAAAGCATATTAAAAGAATGCTGGGAACACAGCACACCAGTTTTACAAGTTTTGGGTGGATAGGTGATGCTAAAGCAAGAAATATAGGATTACATCAATTACAGTACAGTAATACAGTATCAATTTCCTCAATTCCTCCCTGGTTATTCCCCTTGCCAACTGTTGACCTTAGTATACAGCAGGAACTGAAAGACAATTCTAATCAACTCCTGATATGGTATATAGTCCAGAAGTATTTTGAGAAACATTTCCCACAGTCAATGGTTTTATTTACAGATGGATCCAAGGATCCTGACACAGGATATGCAGGTGCAGCAGTATATATTCCAATGTGCGCATTTTATATTAAGAAAAGAGTAACCAACCATTTGTCAGTATATGCTACAGAGCTATTGGCAATATTATTGGCCCTACAGTGGATAGAAGAGAAGGAAGTAAATAACACTGTCATTGCATCTGATAGTTTTTCAGCTCTTGAAAGTATAAAATCTGGCAGGTCATCAGTTAGGATGGATATTATTAACAAAATATTCTGCAAGATGTATTAAATGAATGTTAAGGGTATTTCTACACAATTAATTTGGGTTCCTGCTCATGTTGGTGTGGAGGGAAATGAGAAGGTGGATATTCTGGCTAAACAAACTCTAAGAATAAAGAAAGTAGATCTACACTGTAAAAAATAAGTGTAATTTTAACTGTAAAATTGTCAAAACGCTACGGTAAAAAACTGTTAATAGGTTAACAGTAAGTTCCTGTACTATATACAGGGAAAAACTGTAAAATATCTAACCAGATATTTCATGTAATTTTACAGTAAAATGCTGTTAATTTTATAGTTTTTAGAAGTAAAAATAACAAATCAATGTATAATTTACAGTAAAAAACTGTAAACTGATATTCCCAGAATTCCCTGCATGACACTCCACATTTGAAAGTATTTTGTTTAAATAATCATGTTTTTTAAATAATTTTTGTTATTAGTTATGTATATTTGGGCTTTATGTTACATTTTCTGTAGTTTAATGCATTATTTAAGTATCATGTGTGTTACCATGATGGTGTTTTGTGTTTGCATGAATGACTCTGTGCACCTTCTATATATTAGTATATACTTCTGCTTGTGGCGAAGCTATTTGTGATGAGCTTTGATTCTTCATGTGGCTTTCTCTTTTACAACCTGCATTATTATGGTGGTTGTCAGTATGTTAAATGTACAAAACAGATTTTAATAGCAGTGTGCATTGTTGAATTTACTGGTTTACAAAAATTTGTATACTGTAAAATTTACAGTTTTTTACACGTTTTCTGTATTTTTTACAAAATTATTTAGTAAAAACTGCCAAAATTATTTTGTAAAAACTACAGAATTTTTTTTTACAGTGTACATATTCCATTAAGTAAAGCAGAAGCTAAAGTATACATTAGAACATATACATCAGTTTGGCAGATTTATTGGAATGACCATGGAACGGGTAGACATTTGTATAATATACAAAAAACAGTTGATGCTGGGAGAAAGGAGAGTAGGAATCGAAGGGAAGGAAATATCATTACACGCCTTAGAATTGGACATACTGGACTTAATAGTACATTATATAGAATTGGTAAGCACCCAACTGGGGAATGTGTACACTGTAATCAACAAGAAACAGTTGAACATGTACTACTTCAATGTGTAAAATACATTAATGAGAGATATCGCCTTACTAAGTCAATGAAGAAAGTTAAACACCATGACTTTTCCTTGTCAGGTTTATTGGGGAAATCAGCTAACAAGATATGTGATGATATTATTAAGTTTATAAAATAATGTGAATCAAGTAAGAGAATATAAATAATATGTTTATTGTTATTTATTAAGAAGAATGTTTTTGTTAAAGGGGTTTTTATTTATTTTTTATTTTAAATTGTTTTGGCCCTTTCCCCTCTTTCACCCATCATATATATTGCATAAATCTTGATCCACACTCCAGTCCAGTCGGTGGCGGTAATGCACCTATTAGTTGATTTGCCAACCGCCAATAAAACACCAAAGAAGAAGAAGAAGCCCCCTCCTTTCCTTTTTTTTTTTTTTGCCCCCTCCTTTCCTGTACACGTCGCTCTACGGCTAATGTGACGTATGCATTAGCCTGGCAGCCACAGGAGTATAGCACTCAATTAAACCATGGAGACTCTCTTAAGCCTACCGTTTACTGTACTGGAATGTCCGAACATCAAACTTAAAAAACCGTCATGGCTACATATGCCTTCTGCAATGACTGTATATGCCGTCGTGATTGTTTCATATTTTCTCATCACCGGTGGTAAGAACTCTAAAGCCATCTCAGGCTAAACTAGCATTCAGCTAACCCTATCCTGGTGTGTGTGCGCGCGCACTTATGCATAATCTTTTATATACTAGTGAAAATTTCCCGTAGAGTCTTTGTGTATTAAAGTTAAATTTAATATGAAAACGCATGCTTTCGTGTTTGGTTATATAAATTAATCTTGCGAGTTAGCCTGCTTTCTGTGACAGTGCTGTTATCAGTAATAATTCTCAAATTATATTGCACACTATAAGTTAGACAGAATGACTTGCTCTTCTGCTCCTGTCTACATATTACATGAGTAAGAATGAAACGGAACCTTATTATTTTCTTATGTGAATAGCTAGATAAATGCTTTTAAGTGCGACATAACTTTGTCTCTGAATGATTGAACCGTACTGTGATCAATAGCACTGCTGTAATCTTTGAATCCCTTCAGGCATCATATATGATGTGATCGTTGAACCTCCGAGTGTCGGATCAATGACAGATGAACACGGGCATCAGAGGCCAGTGGCTTTTCTGGCGTACAGGTAAATGTTTTGATACGGATGGTCATCATAAACTCGGCCAGCTGGTGGCGCTTTAGATGTACTTGAGGCATCTTGCTGATTCACTTGTAAAATAAACAATCGAAACAAGATTGAAACCGTGATAAATCTTATAAAATCCCAGTTATTGAATCAACGTCTCCAAACTGTAACGTGAAAGTGTAGTGCTGAATGATTGTATTCTCTTTTAAAGAGTGAATGGGCAGTACATTATGGAGGGGTTGGCCTCCAGCTTTCTCTTCACCATGGGAGGCCTTGGCTTCATAATTCTGGATCGCTCGAATGCGCCCAGCATTCCCAAGCTCAACCGTTTCCTTCTGCTCTTCATTGGCTTTGTCAGTGTGCTGCTGAGCTTTTTTATGGCCAGAGTCTTCATGAGAATGAAACTACCGTAAGTCACTAAACTTTACCAAAGTCCCTTTAAGGCAAGTCATGTCACTCGGCAGCCATCTTTGAAATGCCTCTCGGGCATGCACGTGCAGCTCCTATCTCTTTGAATGGGGAAACATCAAATTGTCCAAAACTTTTCACTAATCTTACGATTAAATTTCATATTTGAAATCAGCAATAAAATCGGACAACAACTGTATCATAAATGTTGTTTATTTTGCTCAAATAGCATTATAAAAATCTTATTTCTTAGGCCATGTTCACACGTACACGGGTATTTTTATAAACTGAGTTTTACCTTCTTCCGTTTAAAAAAAAATCTCCATCCACATCCAAAATCACGCTATGAAGCACTGTCAAGAGCATGCCAAATCAACAGGTGGCGATATAATCTCAATCGTAACGCCATGTTGGCCAATCAGAAGCCTGAAAAAGTTTCCATTAGGCGGAGATAACAGCACAGGCTCCGACGTCACAAGCCAAAAACTCCGGTTTCGCTGTCTACACGATGACACTGCAACCGGAGTTTTTGAAAATCTTCTCCCAGGCAGGCGTTTTCAAAAATTGGAACTGTTTCAGTGACCTGGTGCTGCGTTTGCATGTGGACGAACGGCCAAACCGAGTAGAAAAAGCTGCGGTCTTAAAAATAACCGCGTTCGTGTGGACAGGGCCTTAGGCTAGACCAGCCAGTGCGCATGCGCACGTCTCAGAACACTGACTGTTTCTATAGCAACCGTGACTTCTAATGGCAGGTGCAGTGACGCAATGACTTTACTGATTAGTGATTGGCTCTTTTGCTCAGAAGGTGGGGCTTCGTTCGATAGAGCGGCCATATTGAGTGTTGCGTTTTTTTCCCCATTCAAAACTATACGAGTGACACGTCTTGGGTATTCTATAGTCTATATATAGTCTTTGACTTTACATTAGCTTTTTTAACATTATTTATATGGTTATATTGTATTACACTACCAGACCGAGGTTTGGACACACTACTCATCATCATTATTATTATTATTATTCTCAGTGTATTCCAGAGAGATAGCAGCAATGTTTTAGCACTGTTTCTTTAAAGCTGTATACTTATGTCATCGTATTATAGTTTTAGACCACAGTCTCTCTTGTCTTGTCTTTGAACTCTCTATTTCTAATGATGATCTGAATGTGTTTGTCTTGCAGTGGTTATCTTATGGGTTAAAGCTGCAATATTGCGAATGCTACAGGCAGAGATGAAAAAGAACATACAGAAAACCATGTTTCATTGCCAAGGACTGCAGTCTCATTCAAAGTCTGATAAATTATTTCCACTGGCAGAATTTCCCTCACTTTTTTTTTTTTTTACAATTTTGTCTAGTGGGACTCTTACCTTACTGGGTCATAAAAATGTGCTAAATTTACTTCTCAACATTGATAAACATTTCCTTGTAAAAGTCCACAGGATGGTCAATATTATATCGATATAATCCATTTTGCATATCTCCTTATAACTGTTATTTTGTAGACAGCCTGTTCATAAATGTGGCTGCTTGATGTGCAGTTTTTTCTATAATAAACAAATACTTAACACAAAACTTTGCAACATTTGAATTTTTCGATGATTTTAAACAATACTTTATTATTTTATAACAAAAATGAATTGCTTATTTACAATAAAATCTTTTTTAAATTGATAGAATACTGTAGATTTAAAGTCTTGAATGTTATGTTTGCAGTGAAATGCATTTTACAAGGTATTGAAAATTTTTTATTTTACCATAATAATATGAGGGTTATATATTTGCCTTGTCCAAATACCCACACTTGCGGTCTTGACCACTTGAGAGCGCGTGCGCATGACAAGAAGTAAGTACGCAAGACTGTCCCAGCTCCAGAGCGCTATTCAAGGCTTAGTGTATTCCATCGTCAAGCATCATGTTTTGGAATACATTGTGAAATTTTTGCTGAGATTTCGCGAGAGATCATGGAAACCTTTCCAATGTAAGTTAAATATTAATATAATAATTAGGGCCTATTACATATAATTTGGTAGAAAAACAAAGTGTTGCACGTTTTATTGGTGCAAAGGTGAGTAGTGGTGATATTGTACAACATTTGCAACTGCTTTTTATCACTTAATTAGAAGCACCAAAAATGTTATTCTGTTATGTTCTAGGAACTACTGAACAGACATTTAGAAGTACATTTTAAAATTAAAATAAAGCTATGTAAACAATTGCATTTTTACAATACTATCCCCCGGTTTCACAAACAAGGCTTGGGCCTAATCCCAGACAAAAATGTAAGTCTGAGCTGTTTCAACCGAAAGAAACTTACACTAACTGATCTTAAAATATGTCAGTGCCTTTGCTTTGTCTCAAGATGCACACCAGTATTGTTTTTTTCTAAGGCATGTTTATAAAAACTACTTTAATGTCCTATTTGAACTATTAACCTAAGCCCTGTCTGTGAAACCAGGGGTGTATTCCAGAAAGCGGGTTTTGTTGGAAACTCAAGTTTGTTAACCCCAGAAAAGGGAAACTCAGGGTTTTCGGTTCCAGTAAAAGACAAAACTAAACCTCTCAGTAAGTTACCATGGTTACTTACTCTGTGAACCTAACCTGGTCGGGAGCAGGTTTTCTTCGGTAAACCCAGAGTTTCTTTTGGTCTCCTCCCCCTTTTTAAAGCGCAAGCAATGTTTAAATACCTCATTCATTCATTTACGCTGCAAAAATGGCTTTTATTGCTGAGATTTTTGCCTTATTTCAAGTATTCTTAAATCATGATGCATTTTCTATATAAGAAAAAAATATATACGATATTAGGGCTGGGCGATATAGCTAAAAAATGTATCAACGATATAATGTTTCATATCGTTCGGTATCGATAATTGACATTTTTTATAACCTTTTTTAAAACAGAGCAATAGAAAAATGTTTTTACATTTAACCACTGTATTTTTAAATGAACTCAATTTATTGAGACAAACAACAAATATTTTTTTGTTTTAACAGTCAAAAACAAAATAAAAATTTAACTAATATCTCATTTCTAATGTTTTATATGCAGATAAAATAGGTTAAAAATTTGGCTTGTCTCCAGAGGCCATAGGAGGGCGCAATGAGCATTACGTCTAAATTATTTCCTATAAATCAAATATAATTTCGTAAATTGCATAAACAATTATGAACAAAACAGCATCACGTATTTATGCATTGCTTATAAAATTTGCGACGTGTTTTCTAAAAGTTTAAACTATTTTAACTTTGCATGGCTGTCTACCCCTGCGTTCCATTTGGAAGGGCTCATCCCTATGCCCTAATCCCAAATTCAAAGGGTTTACCCTCCGGAGTGAGGGGTTGAAGGGTGTAGGCGACCAAACAACTGTTTCTTGAAGTGCCCTTCTGCGTCATCATCCTGTGCCCACACGGAGGCTCCGTCATCATGCAAAGAATCTGCGCAAAGGCTCATGGGAGCCCGAAGTATCCATAGTTGTTCCCTTCGAAATCCTTCCGTCTAAATTATTTCCTATAAATCAAATATAATTTCGTAAATTGCATAAACAATTATGAACAAAACAGCATCACGTATTTATGCATTGCTTATAAAATTTGCGACGTGTTTTCTAAAAGTTTAAACTATTTTAACTTTGCATGGCTGTCTACCCCTGCGTTCCATTTGGAAGGGCTCATCCCTATGCCCTAATCCCAAATTCAAAGGGTTTACCCTCCGGAGTGAGGGGTTGAAGGGTGTAGGCGACCAAACAACTGTTTCTTGAAGTGCCCTTCTGCATAAGCACATAAACACATTTCATTACACCAAATAGCCTACACAAAATAATGTTCTTTTTAGCAACATCATATGACCCCTTTAAGTCATATCAGATATGTATTTTGATTTAGAATTTAGACATTATAGAAAATGCCGATCCATGTGTGAGATGATAATATGAAATGTAATAAATATATATATAATATAATAAATTAAACATTACCTTGTCATAGTGTTTTATAATTTATACCGATAACTGTTATATATGCCAATAAAATAAATATAATAAGCGTATTAGAATAATATATTATCTTATTTATTACTTATAGTAGTGCTTCATCATTTATCAGGGCTCGCAAAGTTTCAAAATCCCTGGTAGCCCTTCGGGCAGGTACTCTTCAGATTTTGGTAGCCCGAAAATGAATTTAACTAGCCCAAAAACAAACAAACAAACAAACAAACAAAAAAAAAAAATATATATATATAGAAAACCAGATAGGAGTTTAAATGTCAATCAAAAATATTTTTAATACACAAATATCAACAAATATGAAGGAAGGGATTTTATTTCACTATTTACAGGGTATCTGCAGAATTTTTAAAAATAAATTTAAGGCAATTTATGACCCATTTTAAGAGCTGCTCAAGTAAAATGAACACAGTATGAGTGGGGTTGGACAATGTCTGTGGCAACATACAGTACTGAGCCATAAAATTACATGATTTACAGTTCAGATACAGGTTTTCACAAAAACAAAAATCTTATCCAACAGCATTTCAGCCTTGAGACCATTTTTATGAAAAGGGATAAATCAAGCACAATAGCTCCAGGACGTCGGGCTAGCGATTTTGCAAGCCCTGTTTATATAATAGCTTATATTACATATTGTAATATTATATAATGTTGTGCGCTATTTGTCACGCCCACTGAAGGCTCGTCAGTAGATCACACGTGCGCTGATAGCGCTGAAGTGAACTAACCCTGGAATGTAACTGCTCCGGTATCGAAAGCCAAATGGTTCAGAATTATCGTGCTTTACACCGCCGTATCAATATTAAAATGCCGTTTTCATAACGCCGCCAGGTGTTAAATAAGCATAGTTAGGCGGTAAGTTAATGGCAGACGCCACCACGCTTTAAAATCATCACTGTCTTAGCACATTAAACCAGCATTTGAAAATGCTACAACACTTTCCCCAAGCTCCTAGGGATTTGATTTTGCTTGTCATTTGTTGTCTGCAGTTTTGTCATTCATTATAACAAACAAAGTATAGAGACGATGTAATAATAGATTCAGTGTGCAGTGTAGGGAGCCTCATTAGTTAAAATGGAAGTTTGTGAGATCGCGATGAACTAAGAGGAGTGACAGCTTTTTCCAGAGAGTTTGCAAATGTGAAATTGAATTTACCTACAACAGTTTTATACATTTTGGATTTTATACAAAAGTTAACATAAGGACTTACATTTCAGGAACACTGTTGTCTGATTGTGCTCTATTTCTTAAACGAAAAGTTCAAACAAAGTTACAGCTGATCCGCTGCGCATCTCCAAGCAAACTCACAGCTGTTTCGTTTTTGAACAAGTCTAGTGAGTCAATGATTTAATCACCCATTCATAAAGAGAGTCACTTGCTTCATTCCTAAATGAATCAGCCAGTTGAACTAATCGATTAAATAAATGATTCAGTGACAAGGCAGTGACATGCTGCCACCTACTGGCGGTTTCAGTTTCATCTTTAAAGTATAAATTGAGTCATTTAAATTGTTTAATATTTATATATTCAAAACTTTATATTTTAAACTTTAATCTCATAACATCATCATTATGAAATGCATTAATGCCACCTCTGAGTCTTGTCAAAAAGTCTGTAAATATTCCTTAAAGGTGGAAAAAGTTCTGAAATTATTTATCTTGGTCTAATTTTTTTTACATCACAGAAACCTGGCAATTTAACAGGGGTGTGTAGACTTTTTATATCCACTGTATATATATAAAATGATGAAGCACGTCATAATCACAAAATTAGTCAGCTTTTTATTTAAAAAAAGTTCACAATGCAGCCTAATAAGCCTAATTTTTCTTGTTTTACATAAAACTGTTATTTCGTTTTGTGCTCAAATGTATTATATTATAAACATTGTTTTAAATTATGTGCTGGTATTACCTTATGAACTGTGATTACATTATAATTTGTCACAGTGTGTTCATAATGTAATACATTTCTCATACAATAACCTATTACATTGTGAAAAATTGTTATTACACTAAAACATTATTACATTATGAGCTCAAGATTACATTACGTTTTGAGAAAATTATTACATTATGAACATTTTATTACAACAATAATGTAATACGTATTACATTATGTGCAGTTTTTAAGTTATGTGCAGCTATTACATTATGAGTTGCTACATGTGTCCATGTAGATGAGCAAATAAATCTGCATCTTAAGTGGCGTGTGGCGTTAACCTAACGTCGGTCGGCGTGTGGCTTTATTTTAACACGTGGTGGCATCTGCCGTTAACTTATCACCTAACAGCGCTTATTTAATGCCTGGCGGCGTTATGAAAACGGTGTTTTAATATTGATACGGCTATGAAAAGCACGCAAATTCTGAACCATTTGGCTTTCGATACTCCAGAGCAGGTTATCTTCAGAGAGCAAGTTACTATGGTTACTTACTTACCCTGAAAGTAACCTCCGATTTTGGAACCGAAAGCTGAGGTTATCCGCTTGCTTATCCTCAAACATACCCGGGTATGTCACATAACCTGATTTTTGGAATACCCCCCTGCTCTGGGCATGGTAGCCATGTTACCATGGTGACGAAACCCGCTAAAAACCAACCTACCTTTCTTGAGCCCGAAAACTCAGTTTGCTCAAACGAAACGTGAAGTTACCTGGGTAAAAACTGAAACCGGCTTCGTGCTACAGGCCACAGGTAACGAAAAGTTCTACACACACTTTGTGGTCTTCATCCTCACTTAGACACTTGGGCCAAATACAGGAAATACGTCATAAGTGGTCAAGTGCAAAGACCGCAAGTGTGCCTATTTGGACAAGGGGACTGTCACCTGGCTTGTTTTAAAACTTTCAAGCACTAGGGAGCAGCACTGGATGGACTCAATTAAAAATAAATGCTGCAGGGATAACATGTGTTTGTTGGCCAAACCAACAGGTTAACTCATCTACTCAATAGAACTTTTATGTCCCCATTGTGTTTATAATCATGCTTTAGCAAATTATTCTAACTCAAATTTGAAGGGAAATGTTTTTTTAAATAAAGGGTTGTCGGAAGCTTAAAGGTGGTGATATTGAAGTCATGTGTCCATGGTGTAGTTGGTGTAAGTAACCCACGTGTACTTTTATTTTATTTTTTTTACTTACCTGTCTGTTGTATTTACACATCAAAATATTTAAATATGTTGTACTCACTAGATTAATGTGATTAATAAAATGTGTAAGAATCATCAACATTTGTTGGTCACAGAGCTTATTTTCTGCAATATTTCAAAAGCCAATAGAAACATCCTATTGGGTTTTGTAGAGGGAACAAGCGTGATGCTAACATCTGGGTTGGCCTAAAAAATGTTATCACTGCAGTAGAGCAAAAGTCTGAATAAAAAGAGAACTGTACTGGGTCTTTGTTTTTTAGTTTAATAATATAAACTGATGATAATTTTTCTAAATGCTATTTTAAATATTGTAGGAAAAGATCTTTCATTCTACACGATTTCATCCCCCCTCCCCTACCGTGTTGCCTTTTATTTTATCTAGAGAGTGTTTTCCATTACTATCAGACAGGAATAATTCTCCAGCTGTTTTACTGTGGCAGACATCAGCAGAACCTGCTGAGTGAGCATTTGCTCAGGTATGCATACAGTTGAGCAGGCTGTTGCAAAACAAGCAGTGTTGAAGGTGCACATAAAGTGCCTAATTTGGAGTAGATGCATACAAACCATTACCTCAAAACCACCCAGTAAAAATATGTCCCTCAATTCAATGGCCACAACACGGATAATGCCATGTAAACATAGCGATTTGGTTTTCTGGGGTCGTCTTGTGTTTTTTTTTCCTATTCTTTTTTAGTGCTTTATAGCTTTCTAAAAAGCATATGTGAAAGCTAAAAATTTTCTTAACCTTTAATCGTCCCTTGATTACAGTGACGTTAAAGTCCCTTTGGGTCAGATAGACCCCAAACTTTTACAGAGCGATTGCATTAGGAAATATAATTTTTTTAATATGACAAACTATATATATATATATATATATTTTTTTTTTACTTCTCAGCTATACCTTTATGCTGTGTTTTTGTGGATATTTGGTAGTTTTTTACCTATTTACTGCACAAATACTCAACTATGCCATAAATTGGCTTACGAAAAATTATTTTTTTAATGAAAAAATCCCTTAAATTATGACCTAAATTAAAAATAAAAGGTTTCTGGATATTGGCCCATGTGTTAGGGATACAATACTGCCATCTGCAGGTTAGAGGAAAATCTTTAGGTATTATAGTTAAAGAAAGAAAGTGCAATGACCACATATGTCCAGCAGAGGTCCATAGGGACTCATTAATTTTCAGTTCAGTTTTCAAGTCCATTTTTCTTCATATTTCAACTTCTCCTCACAACTTTATATATATTTTGTCAATACATATTTAAACATTCTAAAATACATTAAAAATCTGTATTTTTGTATTTATTTTTGTTGTTGTCTGATATGTTTTGAATTGTTTGCAAAATCACCACAAAGTCACCACTAAAAGACATTACTGTAATCACATACTATTTATTTCAGAAAATTATTTATCACAAATAAACACTGCATAATCCTCCTCTTCAGATTTCTGGTAATCCTGTTCAAACTCAGTTTCATCTTCTGTCAGTAGTAAAGTCCTCAGGACTATCTGGTTCAGTGTTCTCCGAAAAATGCGGCAGACACCTGTGTGTGAGCGTGTGTGTGTGTGTGTGAATGAACATGCTTGTTCCATGTTGCCTTTGTGCTCTAGTATTAGTATTTCATTTATGTATGGAAATTTTTCAGATTTATGCCAGTTTTGTTGATTTTATCTGCCAATTTCTATAAAAATGCTCTCTGTTGCAGTCACACATACGTGTGTGTGTGTGTGTGTGTATGAGATAGAAAGTTCGTTCCACTTTGTGTTTATGGTCTAGGACCAGACCTTTATTTAAATGTAGAAATTTTCTGATTTATACTGGATTTTTAAATTTTTTTTATGACAAATGAAATGAAATTGTTTTGTTTATTTACATTTTCCCATTCATTTTCAGTGTGGGGTCAATCTGACCCCAAGGACCTTTAACGGTGATTTTTTTTAACACACCTTTAGAACAACCAAATCAAGTCCAGATTTATTGTGTGTGTTTAGATTATTTAGGAAAAGTCACATAATTTCATGCCCCTGAAATGAAGGGAACACTTTTAAAAAATAAAGGAAAAGTCAAATGGGTTCAGCTGGACCCCAGGGACCGATTAAGGGTTAATGATAATATTGGATAGTTTTATTTTACTGAGAGGTAATTTTTCAAAACTCATAAATCAAAAACACTGATACAGTTCTTACTGGCACCATTAAAATACAGTATATGGCAAAACAATCCTTATAGAGTGTATTTTAGATCCATTAAAACATGGAAAAAGGTTGCAAATATAATTAAATAGTCTGTAATTAAAAACAGTTAGTTTGTCCCCTGATGTTTCATTAGGTTTTTAGTCTCTTCTTGTTTTTTTTGTCATGAGCTAGTGTGCCAGTGTTCTTGTGGCTGCTGCCAATTGAAGGATGAACGAGGCCATTTTCATCACTGGGTTCCTTGGGACCAAAATATAAAGAAGAAAATATAATATTAGTTGTTTGACTTCCTTTGATTCTTGTTGCTTAGGTGAGTAAGTAATGACAGAATTTCCATTTTTTGAGGTGAATTACTCCTTTACTTGCCATGCCATTAAAAGGTCAAAGTTTTTTTCCTTAAGAATTTAATTTTTCTTCATTGTGAGATAAAGACATTAATATCAACATGACATATTATGCCCCCCAAATTATCAAAACTAATTTTAATTAAGAAATGAAATACATGCCCATGTATTCAAGTCATTGCATATATATAGGAGAGCAGCACAGAAGTTAAGAAACAAGAAATGTTACTTGAGCACCAAATGAGCATATTGTAATTATTTCTAAAGTTTCTAAAAGATCATGTGACACTTAAGACTGGACTAATGACTGCTGAAAATTGCTAACACAGGAATAAACAACATTTCACGAAGAAAACACAGCTATTTTACATTAATATTTCCACAATATTACTGTTTTGCTGTATTTTTGATCAAATAAATGCTGAAAACCAGAAAGAGGCATTAGAAGTTGGGCTGCACAATATTAGTTGACCACCTCTAAACAGTTTTTGAATTCAAGAATAGTGTCTGAGCCCTTTGTGCATGTGACCGTATGTCAAATCCAATATGTCAAATGTCTCATGTTGCAACACTCACCACGTGCACATGTTGGCTTGGCTCTGCACAAGCCATCTGCTGAAACTTATATGGACTGATATCAATGAGCGATGACACATGACCATGGTAGGCACTGCAGGGGAAGCACACTGATTGAAATATTTGCAAGAATCAACAGAACAAAGTTCCACTATGTTTGAGAGGGCATAGGTTATCTAATCTTCTAATGATTCTTTCACTTATCAGTGTAAAATGTGGTGCAGAAAAAAAAGCAGCAGCAATACATCACATGCAATATTTGACATGGGATATGGCATTCATTTAAATGAAACCCAAAGACCAGGTGATGCATTCTTTTACACAGCAAGATTTTGCATACCAAGGCAGATGCTGACTAGTATGCATATCCATAAGCAAAACACAGTATGTCTAGATACAAGACGTAAGATTAAGTTAATATTTAAGCTGTGAGCTTCATGCTTCTAAGAAATTGGTAACTGTTTAGATCCCAGCGCAGAGAAAGTGGAGGCACAGACAGTGTGTTGTTGACTTACTTCTCTAGTGTGATGATGTCTTTGTGGCCGGTGTACTGCCAGGCCAACCTCAGGGCCAGATCATTTGCCTCAGACCTAGATGTCAAAACAGAATAGTCGATCCTGGGACTTGGTTATCAAGTGGCTGCCTTCAACAGTGAAAACAAAAAAGTGCTACCTAGTCAGCAATTGTGCAACGTTATTTATGCAATCCAGGTATTTCTCATCTTTTTCGTTGTACATGTACTGTCCTCTTGCTCTCACAATCTTGATAGGGTCATGACTGAAGAACACTTTGCAGGACGGACTACATATGGAGGGAAATGCAAATAAATTTTTTTTTAATGCCATAAATCTAAATGAAAAACAAAGAATAAAGAAACAGAAAACTTGTTTTCAGATGCTTTTTTCATCATGACAGGCACCAGTGCAAACTTTCTCCAGCCATCATTCAATTAACCAAGTTCCATTAGCTGCAATACACAGGCTACTCATCTCAAATATCCGGAGTTATTAATTCAGTGAATATGCTGTTCTGATGTTTTTAACATCAAAATCGCCACTTTACAGTAGACATTAGTTCGTATGTAATAACTGCAGTAATGTCTCCTTACCCAACATGTTTCTTTCGGAGATCGATAGTTTTCAGCTTATCTAAATTTTCCGTTGCCATTTCTGTGCCTGTAGGTGCTCACAAATGCGTGTTGACTGTTACTGGAGATAGAAAGAAGAGAAGATGTGTGCGCAAGAGAGAGAGAGAGAGAGCTATCCGCTCAAGTAATGTATATGTACACACGTGTGCGTGTGTATGTGCGTGAGAGAGAAAGAGAGAGAGAGAGGGGGGCGGGTGAAGGGAGGAGGTGGTTGTTGTGGGTGGGACAGACCCTTAAGATAACGTCAATGTCATTTCAGTTACTATTGCAAAAGTGGACTGTTCGCTGCACCGTTTATTAATGTAGATTAATAAAGACACATGAAGAAACAGAATTTATTTGGCTCCAACAGAATATCACACAGCATGGGTTTAAAACGAAGTGTCTAGAGCCATTACAACAATGAACAAATTGAAATTCCTAGTCGTTAACAAGGCAAAACTACAACAACAATAAAATGAAAATGAAAGAAATGAAGAAAGTGAAGAATTGAGCAACAAAAATTATTTAGGCTAAAATGACATTAGCTAATAATTTGATAATTGTGGGCTACCAAATTATGTACAAGGTCAATCAAATAAACAGTTGAAACACTGTATAAACACACATTTATAGACACCAAAATTATAAATTGACATTAATGACAAGGATTGAGAAAATAAAGCAATGGATTTTTTTGTTGTTGCAATAAACACATTTTGGCAAAGAAAATGAAAACAAAACAAGGAAATGTTTCATTCAAAACTGCACTAAAGATAAACAAATTAACAAAAGCTGAAAGACAAATTTATCTCCCATGTCTTCTATACAAACAAGCCAAACCTCTTGCAAAGAAAGGTTTTGTGACATTTTGTGTAGCAGTAACAATAAATGGACACACATTAAATATTTATGAAAATGCCTACAAATGGCTTTAAAAGGAAGGAAAGGAAATGATGTGACATATGCATGCACATTAACAGTGACACTTATCAGTTTAAAAACAAATATTAAAAAAACTAGCTTAGCCATTACTGTTTGTTTGTAACGGTATTCTGTACTGTTAAAACAAGTATATCCCCAGTGCCACCATAAAAGCGATTCTTACAAATTACAAAATGGCTGAGTAACAGATATCAAGATTCATTTGTGTACTCGGTGCACATTACATCAATATGTAAAAAGAAATATAAATGGCACTTTAAACAAATGGAAAAAAAAAATGACTGCACACCCATATTCCTCTATACACATATTAATCTACATTTAATGAAAAAAAGAGATGGAGAGAAAGATCTCCTTCAAATTTCCAGTCAATATTTCACTAAATTCTGAATTGATGTTTAGTGATATATTTAATGAACTGTTGGTGCAAAAACAAAAACAAAACAAAAAATACAAGATACAGTTAAGTTAAGATACAACTAAAATACAGTTGGGAAACATGTTTAAAAAAAAAAACCTACTATAATCATCACATAATCATATGGCTGAGCATGAAGTACAACACCTAAGAGATGGAGAGAAAGATCTCCTTCAAATTTCCAGTCAATATTTCACTAAATTCTGAATTGATGTTTAGTGATATATTTAATGAACTGTTGGTGCAAAAACAAAAACAAAACAAAAAATACAAGATACAGTTAAGTTAAGATACAACTAAAATACAGTTGGGAAACTTATGTTTAAAAAAAAAACCTACTATAATCATCACATAATCATATGGCTGAGCATGAAGTACAACACCTTATGGAGAAAGGTCTTTCCACTTTCATATTATGAGGAATGCCTGTTAATAAACCAGTTTGTTAACTTAACTTATTTTAAGAATAAAACATGTTGCTGTATATATAAAGTAGCAGGTAAGGGTAAAAAGAAAAGAAACCACTAAGAAAGAAATCAGTTATCCTTCCTTATGAATACCTATTAAATTCAGTACATACAAAACTACTTTCAGTATAACTATGTCTGCATTGTTCTTATGATCTGAAATGCCCATTAGAGGTTGAGAAAATCAGGACCATAATCCTGCCACCTCCAGCCAGAAAACACATTATAACACCAGCAGTGCTGTGATCATACTTTATATGTTTTAATGTATCTACTGAGTCTGAAGCCTGTTACGAAAGTTCAAAGTAATGGTCAAAATGGTTTTAAAGCTGTAAAAAATAAATTAACAAAATGATGCAATTTTGCACTCTGGAATGTAGCAGTGTGGGCTGATGATAATCACTGCTGATTTAGGATTAAGGCTCTCGATGACTGCTGTATGTTTGCGCCTTGTACTGTACATTAACACTGTATTTGATGCTATTAATATTGATTGGTTTAAAATGCTGTTGTTATGGTTACTCAGAATAGCAATACCACAAAAAAACACAGTATGTCCCATTTGTCAAATTTTCCTTTGACACCCTACGAAAGTCTTTAAGAATGTAAAACTTTCAGCTCCAACAATACATACACAGCATTTTTAACCTTAATATAGCTGCAAAAGAATGCACTAAAATGTCATATTTACAACTCATAGCATAGAGTAGTAACTATTTCCAATAAAAGAATGAATAACAAATGACTTTAGGCACAAAGGCTATAATACACAAAATGAGCAAATCAAAAAAATTAAGCAAAATGTCATAATGAAAAAGATGGCATCCTAGACATAGATCAGACTGTGTAGCTCACTGCTACAAAAAGAACCCCACTGAAGAGTGAACAAAAAAAAGTTTGCAGATGGAGGGATGAATGTAGCAACTTTCCATGCATCACGTACACCATCCAATAATAAAGATTTCTGAGTTTCAGTTGCCTGCTTACTCTCGAGCGGCCACAGATGGTGGATGCATCTTGTGTCCTGCTATTTCCATAATTTGAGTCTTTAAGTTGTCACTCTTATTACAAGGTGAGAGTTACACAACAGCAACACCGAGGCGCTGGAGGGCCAGTTGCCACACTGACCTCTTTGCAATAAAGAAATCCAGCAATCAATCACAATTCTTACTTTCTCAAGCCACCAGCCAAGGCGTGACACCCTTCACAAAGTGAAAAAAAAGAAACATTAACTTTTACTTTTAGAGTAACACATTTTTGTTTTGAATCGACAAAGACTGACAGGTTGTTAGTGATTTGCAGAAGCCATATACTTTGACCACACTACAAAGTGATATGTACATGCTTGTTCCGGGGTATGTGGATGGAGTCTTTAGTCTTTTAAGCTGATAGTATGGATTGGTGTGAACACACTAAACACACAAAGATCTTGTTCAAGACCCAAAGCTGATCCCTCAGTCGCCTCCTCCTTCTTCTTTTCAGTTAACCCCGTTAGTCTGTTTTGGTATCCACTCTCATTCTGGGCCATGCAAATCAGGGCAAACACGCCCTTGTGAATAGTCTCTTACTGGTCAAGACTTTAAATTCCACAGTGCTGATGTGAATGTTACACACGTTGCCATGAGCACACTGAAATGACAGGAACAGCTACGTGAAAGCTTCATGACGTTCTTTTCCCGGAATTAAAAAAAAAAAGTATTTACAAAAAAAGTGAAGCCTTATTTACAAACTCCATGCGTTTTGTGTTAGACCGATCACTGCAAAGAAAACACAAAGACACGTATGTTTTAATATAAAAAGGGAGAGTTTCAAAGGCCAAAGGATGTGAGGTATTCCACTCTAATACCACTCAATTGCTTACAGTGGTGGCCCAAATTAATAGAACACATGGCATATTTAAAAGGTTTCAGTTGTTTTTATTGAATTGGCAATTATAATAACCCATAAAACAAATAAAATATCTACAAAGTCATCATTATGCTCTATAAACCATAGAATAACATTATAAGGAGATTTAGCTCATTTTCCTTACAAAAAAACAAGCTAGGCCTATTTCACTGTCAGTGTCACACAATCATATTCCTTCACAGAAGAAGCCAAATTACTTGTGTAATCATTGTTAGGTGTGATCATGGTTAAATGGTGATGCAAGAGTCTTAGGACACAGCTGTGTGATTCTTTTGAATGTACAAGGCCTTTCCTGCTCATTAAGTGATTGGTAACATCAGGGTTTTGTCACTGAGGCCACACCACCAACTGGTATAAATTCAAAGCCTCTAGAAGTAGTCTTGAAGCACATGTTTATCTCTGAACATGGCTAAGGGAGAAGAAGGAGCTAACGAGTGAGCCACAGGTTCGAATAAAGGCCCTTTTTGATGCTGGCTGGAGTTACCACTGCATATCCAAGGACGTGAGATGCAGTCCAAGCACTGTAAAGTACACTTTAGACTGCTTTGATGCCAATTCACACCAGAACAGGAAGAGGAGAGGTAGAAAAAAGTGTTGTGGACTGGTGAGTCCAAGTTTGAACAGTTTGGCAACAAGCGAAGGGTGTATGTTCGATGGGGGGAGGGGAACAGATATAAAAATTAGTTTCTCTTGTCAACAATTAAACACAGAGGGGGTAGTATTATGGTGTGGGGTGTTATTTCAGCCTCAGGAACAGGTGACTTAGTGAAAATTGATGGCATCATGGATAAGAAAGTATACCACAACATTCTGGTGAGGCACGGAGTACCATTTGGGAGTCATCTTATTGGGCCTGGATTTATTTTCCATGAGGACAATATAATGACACTATGCCAGAGAGATGTGCTGCTGTAATTGCTGCAAAAGGTGGACATACCAAATATTAAAGTTGAAAGTGGATAAAAACAGTATGACTCACTTCACCTGATATTTGTTGTGCTCAGAGCAAACATCTGCATGTTTCATGAACATTATGAAATGAAATCATGTTTTGGAGGCAAAAAAGGTCAATATTTTCAGATCTGTCAGGTGTTCTAATAATTTTGGCAACCACTGCATATATGAATAAAACATTTAATGTTGTTGACAAAGCTGTGGAATTGATACCTAACATGTAATCACACTTTAAAGAATATCTATAGGATTTTTGAGGATCTTCTTAAACTTACCTTCTGCCAACATCCAGGCATTGGGAGTCCATCTGGACCCTATAGTGGAGAAAAAAGAAACAGGGAATATTATATATTAATAATATATAAATATTATATTTATATATCAATATTTTAACGTAAACAAGGCTTTCGAGGTATTGTTTAACCATGCTGAAACCCCAAAGTGGCTAACCATAATGCTATGATGTAACTAATGTAATTGTGAGACTGTGATGTGCCAAAGGTGCACGCAAAGACAATATTATACAATAATAAAAAACAAAGAAACAAAAAGTTTTAATAGATTAATTTATGTTGAAACAAACCAGACATGGTAATGAGAAGCATGTTAGCTGAATCAAAAATACAGTAATTAACAATTGGACACACTACAAACTCGTAAACATTGTAAAAAGCACAAGAAAAACTCAAGCTTAAATATTCATGCAAATTATCATTAACAATTTTACTAAAATGAAGTAGGACTTTTATATTGCATATATACTTTAAAACATACATGCCCTAATGCTCTAGCTTAATAACAAGCGTTCATTCATATATGCAAAATGACACAGTCAAATGTATAGTTAACTGAAGTCTTTAAACATGGTGATTCAGGATATGGCTTGAAGACTCAATTTCTTCTCTTCCATAGGATTGAGTGCCCAATTGGAACAGATATATGAGAGGGAACAGAAGAGGGTTAAAGGCTGGGGAAGAGCGACTCATGCTGACACTGCACTAAGTAACGTCTCAGGAGGGGTTTGACACAAGATGGATTATTTAAGGGATCCAAGGTTAATTAGTACTGGTTATTTCATCTGAGGAGAGCAAATACTATTCAATAAGCAGAAAGTATTTAATTTTTTTCACTTAGGAAAACTAGAATAAGATTAAATGTTATTCCAGAAGGTGAGAAAATCACTAAAATGCTGATAAAGGTGCTAGTGAGCAGTTAATGCAGTTTTAAGTGGCCACAAGATGCACAACTAAGTGGATAGTATATATTGCATGCAAAAGGGTGTATTAAACTATAAGGGAATAAATTACTACTATTGATGCTAAGATACAGTTGGGAAACTTATGTTAAAATGCCTTGTGACTTTACCAATAGAAAGCAGATAGTACATGCAGTACATGTGTTAAAAGGCAATGGGATACACTACATTAAGCTCTGCTCCACTATTTATGTCATGCATGGTTAAATTAAAGCTTTTTCACCAGAAGCATGCATGAGAGGTGCTCAGCAATGTGGGCGCAAAGCTGGCAGCATGCACAGAGAGGTAGGAAAAGAGGATACTGTACCAATTGGCACGGGGCATCCAGCCCATCCAGGCCAGGCTGACCTGGCTCGCCCTTTTCACCCTTAAAGCCCCGGAAACCCTGTGTCATAGAAATGGAACTGGGAGTGTTACTAGGATAGAGGCTGCAGGCGCCCTTCCGGCCTCCAGACGAGAGAGCACGGCACAGGGCAGAGAAGAGTGGTCCAGTGGTTTCTTAGCAAACCAGCGTTTCTTGATATGACCAGTGTTTTAACTTATGTACTTGTAGACCAATTTGTCCTGGCTTTTGTCCTAGAAAGCATCAGGCTTGGTTAGCTAGATTTAGGAACTCCAGTAATTTTTCGAGTAGGCTCCAGTTTTAAATGAATGTTTTTTAGAAAAACAATGCAGGTATTTCAGATATCAAGGATGAGGTGAGTTGCCATTTTGACCACGAGACTACTCTTCTCTTAAGGCTCCACTTTCTTCAGTTTTCCAGCTCTCAGCTGGGACATACCAATGGGCAGGGTGCATCTAATCCAGGGGCACCCTGTTCTCCTTTCTCCCCCTTAGGCCCCTTTTTGCCCTTCTTTCCCTTCTCCCCCTGTGGACACAATAGCTTGGTCAGTGGAAGAATATGTCTGATCAGAGAAGTTTTGTATAGTGTTTTGAGACCAGTATATGTATATGTATCTTTTTAAACTGTATTTAAAGGTGCACGTAGTAGCCTACTTTTTGTTTATATTATATTGGTTGATATGGAAGTCTTGAAGTTATATTGAAAAGTAGTGTTAACTGCATCAGGCAATAGCTGATTACATTGTATATATGCTCTATTCATTCATGAATCTGGTCTATGAACGTCTGTTCACTCACCACCATAGGTCACCCGCTCACTGCATGGACTCTCACACTACACAGACTGTTACACTATACCCTGGACTACATTTCCCATCATCCATTGCACTGATTGCACACAGCTGTAACCAATCACATGCTCACCTGAAAGCTATTACACACACTATATAACATCCACCCAGATCCTGCTCAAGTCGCCAAGTATTGTCTGCGTTTATTACTCTCCTAGTAATAGCACTTTATGGAGCCGGTTCCAGTTTTGCTAGTTTAGTCATAGTCTCGCCTTGCCTGTTTTCCTGTTTTCAGATTCTTGCCTGTGTTTTCGGATTACCCTTTTTGTCTTGCTGTTTCGGACTCTGTTTGCCCCTGCCTGGATTATTGCTATGTACCTGGATTATCTCTCTTTGCCTTGCCCTGTTGGATATTGTTCACCGTCGATCGACCCATGCCTGTTTACTGGACTGCTCTTGTGTTTTGCCTGTACCATACCCGTTCGCTGGTGTTTCGACCCTGCCTGTGTTTGTGACCACGTCTTTTAATAAAAGCTTTGCACATGGATCGGCACGTCTCATGTTCTGGTTACTCCGTAACAGAATACTCGGCCCTACAAGGATCCAGCAGCATTTCACACGGGCATTGGCCAGGTATGGATATGGCAAGACTATTATTAGCCCTCGAGCAGGGCACACGAACGCTCGAGGACTATGTACAAAAGTATTTAGATCTATCTTATTTTTCTGATCTGCCAGACTGTGTCCTGATAGACTTTTTCTGTGAGGGCATTAATCAGCCGTTAAAGTCAAAGCTCATTCGAGTGGGTCCGCGTTCATCACTCGTTCAGTTTATGGATTATGCTTTATTGACTGTTGGTTCATCATATACTGTGGGTGTCGCGGAGGAACGCGACACAGCGTCCGCTCGCAAAATGGCGGACACAACAGCGCCCCATTATATCACAGCTGCCAATCCTGAATTAAGTCAAGTCACAGCTGATCTTCCTGAATCAAGTCAAGTCACAGTTGATCTTCATGAGTCTAGTCAAGTCACGGTTGATCTTCATGAATCAAGTCAAGTCACAGTTGATCGTCATGAGTCAAGTAAAGTCACAACTGATCTACATGAGTCAAGTCAAGTCACAGTTGATCGTCATGAGTCAAGTCAAGGCACAACTGATCGTCATGAGTCAAGTCAAGGCACAACTGATCGTCATGAGTCAAGTCAAGGCACAACTGATCGTCATGAGTCAAGTCAAGGCACAACTGATCGTCATGAGTCAAGTCAAGGCACAACTGATCGTCATGAGTCAAGTCAAGGCACAACTGATCGTCATGAGTCAAGTCAAGTCACAGCTAATCTTCATGAGTCAAGTCACGTCTCAGCTGTTCATCCAGAGCCTCGTCACATCTCAGCTGTTCATCCAGTCACGTCACGTCACAGCTGATCTTCTTGAGTCACGCCACGTCTCAGCTGTTCATCCAGAGTCTTGTCACATCTCAGCAGTTCATCCAGAGTCATGTCACATCACAGCTGATCATCCAGAGTCACGTCGCATCACAGCTGATCATCCAGGGTCATGTCACGTCCTGTCTGTTACACCCAGATTATCAAGGTCAGCCCTTCGGTATCCCAGTTTGGTATCGGTCAAGCGGCATGGCATCTATTCATCGAGGTGGTGAAAGGTCTACTGGGGTACATACCAAAATTTCAACAGGTCCTTCAGTACACATACATGGCAGGGTTCGATTGGGTTCATGTCAGGTGAATTTGGAGGCTAAGGCATTCACAGCAATTCAGCATCATGTTTCTCAAATCACTTCTTGACATTTCTGGCAGTGCAGCATGGCGCATTATCCTGTTGGTAATGGCCATTACCGGCAAGGAACAAAGTTGCCATGAATGGGTGCATTGGTCTGCAATAACATTCAAATACCTGACAGGTGTCAGTGATTGTGCCCACAGGCCTGTGTCTGCACAACAGTGCATCCAGGTGCCATATCTGCTGTTGGTTATCGTCATATCCACGCTTGGCCATCGACTTGATGCACCAGTAATCTTGATTCGTCAGACCAGGCCACTTTCTTCCAATCAACCATGGTCCAATCTCGATGCTCAATGATCTTGAGCCCATTTCATGCGTTGTTGGTGATGGCATGCAGTTAGCATGGGGACCCGGCTGGGTCATTGGCTACGCAGGCCCATACGCAGAAGGCTCCAATGAACTGTGTTCTTTGACACATTGCCCTGGTCACCACTGTAGTAGCTGCTGGTGATTTGTCACACTGTGGCCTTGTCGCTGTGAACAATACGCGACAGCCTCCACTCCTTAGTTGTGGATAACACATGGCTGGAAGACGGTTCATCATTTGGCCATCCGTGCACTACTTTTAATGCATACTCACAAAAGAGGCATGTGAATAACCCACAAAGTGAGCTGTTTTCGAGATCGAAATTCCGAGGCGCTGTGCCATCACTATCTTTCCTTTATTAAAATCCGATAAATCAGCAGTTTTTCCATTCTAAAACCAAACACTCTACTGGCCGAAAGCTGGTCCTTGGGTGGTATATATACTGATTTGTGAACTGCACCTGCAGCACCATTCGGTTGCCAGCCATACTTATTGCTCTAGGCTGGCGGTGATCATAACATAATGGATCATCACTTAGCAGTTATTGAACTGAACTGTACTGAATAATGACACTACTGTGTTACTAAGTTTATTTTTTAAAGGAGTGGTTCAATGGTTTTTTTCTAGGCTTCATTGTGTTTATGGAGTGCAGTCTAACATGCTTCGTTTAAAAAAAAAGCATTATTTTTCACATAATTTACCTTTATTCCACACCGCTCTGTCCCTTCTCTGAGAAACGATTGTGTGTTATGAATGAAGACTTATGAATGAATGAAACACCTTTGTCCGCTTGAGAAACGGTGTCTCTTCTGCGGCTCGGTACGCATTTTTTTTTGTCTCGAGTAAGACACTGTATGACTTTCACGTTACGTGATTTGACTGACTTTTACGTAGAAAGGGCGACAGCGCACCGCATTAAAAGAAATGACATAAGCGGTTTTCATAACCGCTGGCCAAATTCAAAAACTAAACTAAAATCATCTTTTAGAGCAAGGGGGCCCCCTGGTGTTTCGGGGGCCCTACGCAGCTTGCGTACTTTGCATATAGGGAGGATCGGCTCTGGAACACTCTGTGCACCATTACCTACTGCAACAAAATATATTGGCAAAAATCTTTTTTCCTAGACTGAGTTGTCACAATATAAGGAATCAAATGCATAACTGAATGAAATAGTAAATGATTTAATGTGGGGAAACATTTAATATACATATATATATATATATATATATATATATAATAGTTTTACTTAAAAGTGTTGCTAGAAGGGAAAGGGAGGTTTTGAAAACAGGAAACGTTAGATGGGAAAATCAGATAAGAGGACATGGAATGAGAGACAAGATTAACAGCAGTCTTACAGGGCACAAGGGAAGAGAAAGAGAAGCAGGGAAACACCCCACAAAAGCCCACCCCCCAACAAACCACACAGGCAGAAAAACGGTATCTCCATCATGTTGTGACAAAAACAGAAAAGTCAGTTCTCTCCATTTTCTGCTTCTTGGTTATAACAGTGAATTAAACATTATGCATGAATTAAACATCATACACAAACAGTTCAAATTTGACATTACAAGAGATTACATTGATTTAGAATTTTAAATGATGACAATTAAAGAAAAAATTATCCATGGTAGATTGAATTAAACACCAAAACAAATGTGATGAAATGGTCATGCTGCATGCACACATATTTTTAGGAAAGCGATACAGTTTTCTGGAGAAAATAAAGCATAACGCATAAAGCATAAACTAGAAATAAAGCATCTTGGTCTTGGTTAGGCATGTAACCCTGGTTCCCGCAATAAAGAACAAAAAGCTGTGTCAGGAGCTGACTCCCAGGGTTGACGAATGTCTGAAGTACCCCTGTGTCACCAGAGCTTCATAAGGAAGTGCCCAAAGAATCACTATAGACTTTGATGCATTAAGTAAACAGAAGCAAATAAGTATGCTACAGGCTATGCAGAGTCTTGTTCTCTATTCAGGGAACCAGGGTTACATACATAACTGATACATACAGGTTTATGTATTCCTTTCATACGTTCACTCGACCTATGAAAGCTGTCAGTAGCTGACGCATTGGAACCCCTATACCATATACAGTATTTAAATGATAGAATTTAATAAATGTGAAGGCAAACTCATCCTGTCTATGGATTTATGCAGGAAACTACATAATGTCTGGATGAAAATTGCTAAAAGCAAGAAAAAACACCATCTTCAGGCATTGAATGTGCAATGAGAGTTGTAAAAGCTGATGGTCAAGCTGGATGACCGTTGTAGACTGCACCCCAGCCTACTAGTGAGGCATCTTTCATAATCATCTTATGAAATGATTCTCATTGCTGACATGCTAAGTCTTTTGACTGGTCTAGAATCAGCTTCAAGGTTCAGCACACGGATGCCCTGAAGTTGCAACTGAGCCAGGGCAGCATCTATGCTCTTTGTAAATGCATGAGGTGCTAAGACTAGGCCAAAAGCAATCACTCAAAATTGGCAAGCTTTGCCCCCAACATGATCTAAGTAAATCAAAATAAAATCTATTGTGATAAACCAACCTCCTTGCCAAATCTTTGTCATAATATATGCTTTTGTGTAAGCATCCTAAAAATGCACATCTGAAGAGTATAGTTCCAAGATGGGGTGTAAGGCAGGGTGCAACGTTTATTAATAGGGCGAAGACGGTACGAGATAGGCAGCAAGCATTTCTGCTGGGATTGCATATACCCCTGCTCCACTAAATCTATGATGGTGGTGAAGTCAGAAGTAGGATTACTTAGTTCGGATTAGGGACACAAACTAAGAATCTCTAATTACAAGATCTCGATCACTCATTATGGAGATCTGGAAAGAACGGAAGCAGTCTTCACAATGGACACAAAGTATAACCAGCCAGAAAGCGGTTATTCAGTTTGGACTGCTTTCCTACTGGGATGCATCTGGCCAGTCCAGTTTTACACTGTTGACAACATGTGAAACCACCTTAGTAAACTCTTTAAAAGCTTGAGAGGGCCACGCCTACTGACTGCTAGGGGTCGTCAAACCTGAAAGAAACTGCACCATGTGCACACAGCTCATCATGAGCAAATTCAACTGGAGGAATACAGTTGACATGATCAGGTGAGAGACAGGTTGGATCCCCAGGGATCTCATGAGGTGCCACAACAAGGGCACAGACAGAGTGACAGGGGGTTGACCAATCTTTTGTTCTCAAAAAGAAGGTGAGCCAGGAGCAAATCACTTAAACTTTTATTTATTTATTAGTTTTCACAGTGCACACAATCAGATGTACCACTGAGCGCTGCTCAAGCATGAGAAATTAGGTATACACTTCCTAATTGATGAGCAACAAAGACATGAGATCCAAACAAGCTGGTTGCTGAAGCATAAAATTTCAATGCAAAGAAAAAACTAAAATGTTTATCACAGGCTAGATAAATCGCTTCCTGCATGAAGAATACAAAATCTGAGGAGTTTTGGTATGGATGCTTTTCTATGGAGCACACAGTGCCTTGAGTGTTTCTATTCAGGCTTCAGACAATTTATATGGGTTTTTTGATGCAGAATCGAGTGAACCTATGAAAGGGAACCATATTTAATATATTATGAAGGTTATATTTATCATAGTCTCAGCCTCAGATGCCAAACCCTGTCATGTTAGAAGAAAGCCGTCGTGTTTACAACTGTAACAATGAGTGCTTATCAGGATCAACTAAATGCTGGATTTTCAAAAGTATGTGAAATATTCATAGTTTGTGGCATAGAATCTTAAAAATATGTCCAAGAATTTACGCACCAGTCTGTTATTGTGGCGGCATTTCCACGCCCATAAACATGATGCGGCACAAAACGAAATGTGATTGGTTGCTTTACCTGTCAGTCATATGGCCTCTTGGGCAGGCCTTAGCCATTCAAAGCAGCCAAGGTTCCCAGACCTTCTGCCTTCAGTCTGAAGGTCTGGCTACGCGAGACTATATTTATGATAACTTATAAATAAACTTAGCATTGAGGTCAATGCAGTGCAATCTGATTTACAGAACCTTACTTGAGTGGAGGAAAAAAAAACATCCAAAACAAAAAAAGAAACATCCTTTTATCGGGATACTGCATTTTAAAGATAATTTTGTAACATCCAAATAAGCCTTACAGATGTTTTTTTGAAAGTGTTTAAACAAATTTTTTTTTCATTGTTTACTCATTATTTCATTCCTGTTCATCAGATGTCTGTGAAATCTGCTCCATGTATGTAATCTTTTAATGTTCATAAAAAAATATTTACATATATTAAGAAATTTGATGAAAAAAAAAAACTGTTGAAAGTGGGATGACGTTCATTTTTTTAGTTTATTACATAATTTATAACATTTCAAAACAGAAATGTGTCAAGGTTACTGTAAATTATTTCAAGTGCCATGCTAATACATCTACAGTATAAAACTAGATGATTTTGTGTTATTAAATTAAACTACTTTTTATGACCAATATCCAGAATTATATATTTAATTAAACAACTGTATATTTAGACGTTAGGATATGTTAGGACTTAGTTTTAGACTTTTAAACAACTTAAAAACTGAAATGGGTCTGAATTTCCTGCTTACTACATATTGCAGTGGCACATTCCGTGACATTAAAAACTGAACATAGTGGCACAGTGTAAGTCTATTAAACAGGCAGGTAAAACGAAAGGAATCATGCAAGAGAAGAAGCCAATACAGGGCCATTACAAAAGCAAGAGCCTGTTGTCAATGGACTTACTCTGTATTTCTTGCTGGAGCAAGAATCACTGTATAAATATTTTCACTTGACAATAATAAACAAAGAATGATTTTTTTCTGGCTTTTATGAATATGGGATGGTAAAATGCTATGTTAGTAATGAAACTCTGAATGATGACAAACAAATATTTATACAAATACAGTTGGAGTAAAAAAAATACGTGAACCCTTTGACTATACCAGAATTTTTTTTATTAAAAATCGGCTATAAAATTTTAATGTGAACTAAACCACAACAATAGACAAACACAGTTTATTAAAACAAATGAAAGTGCCAAAAACATGGCATAAACATTCATCGTGTAGGAAGGGGAAAATGTGTGCACTCTTAGATCACCCTTAATGATTTTAAATGTATAAGGAAACCATGTTTGTCTGTTGTTTCAACTTCAGTGAAGATCAGATTAAATTGTGAGAATAATTTATGCTGAAAATCAAAGAGTTCATAAACTTTTTCCTGCAACTATAAATATTGCTATTTGCTATTGCTATTGTAGAAGAGAATCCATTAAATGTAAGATCTTCACACTGATCTTCAACTCCATGGCCCACATTCGGTCTATATAAAGGCTTTGTGCCTAAACTGCTTTGTAAATGTCCATTGACATCAGATCTAATCAATAAAGAGAGTGAAAGTTTCATTCCCTGTTTCACAACATCTATGTCACAATCACCTTTTCTCCTCTTTCCCCCATGTTGCCCTTGTCTCCCTTTAAGCCTGGTAACCCCTGCAAAAATACAACTTCAAGTAATTACAAATGCCTGGATACTCATTGGTTCAGGGGTAAAGATCTTCAAAGATATTGCTGACAGCTACTAGAGGGCAGAACAGTTGCAGGAAGCAACCCAGGAGACAATAAATGATAAGAGTCAACACACAAGCAGTAAATGAGTGACAACTTACATCCATTCCAGGTGTTCCAGCAGCTCCCTTCAAAAAAGAAGAAAAAAAGCAAAATATTTTCTGGAACTACAATACTGAATATTGTGACCATTATTAAATGGCCAAATAATTAACAAAAATGAATACTTACAGGTAACCCATATGGCCCTCTGGGTCCAGGATCACCAACATCACCCTTCTCACCCTGTGACAGGTACATTGAACAGCACCTTTTATATAAACAAATCTAGTGTCTAGTATTACCATAAACCCTTAAACATGTTAAGGCTGTGCTGTGAGGATCAGCAGGTGTCCCTGTGCTGGTCATTTTAAATCCTGAGATTAAACAGTAAAACACTGTGAGAATTCAGGTAAATCAGAGATTAAAAACATAAACTAGCATGCAATATTCATATTGTTTAAGTGTAATTGTCTACCTTACAGTTCTATGCTAAAATTAGGAAAAAAGCAGAAAACAAACATAAAATTCTAAATAAAAATAAAATAATAATAAAATTATATAAAATAATAAAACTTACTCTATCGCCCTTTGGACCTGCTGGACCAGGAGTCCCAAGTGGTCCATCCATACCCTATAAATAAAGGAGTGTATAACGTTTTGTGCTTTCATAAAAACTTACGTCAACACAGTTAATTAGGAAAATCAGGTTACCGTTTTTTTTAAGATTCTGCTCTCTATGTTAATCTTTAGACTCTATCTTTAGTAATTGGTCATGCAAATCTCAAATAAATACACGGAGGAGCATATCAAATAAATGGCATTTTAATGGATGAGCAAGTGTTAAATCTGTGTTAATGTCAAACTCAGCAGCAGAAACACAGAGTATCTCCTGTTGTTGTTTAATCTCTCACTGTCACAGAGAGCTTAACATTAATGAAACATTACCAAAGAGTCTAACCACATTCCCCCTTCACCATAAATGTGTCACATGACCTATGGAATCAAATTCCCACCAAATGTTTTGCAGTCAGGGATAAAAAAATAACAAGCGTGAAACCAAAATTTAAACACATCTAAAATCATAATGCAAAATTATCCGAATTGCACACAGAATCATGCTTTCTTATATTTCTCTGTTTTTTGTGCTCAGACAATTTCTACACATATTTTTATTTTTTGTATTTTTATGCTGTTTTCCCCTTCGCTCTTGTTTCCACATTCTGCGCTTGCTTTTCCAAATGTTGCGGTTAGAGTTTAATGTAAATCAGGGTGGGCTGAAGTGTCTTCCTCGAAATAGAGCAAAATGAGAAAATAGTTACAATTAATAGTTACTGTTAATAGTACACTCACTCAAAATATACTTCTTGTTATATTGAATCAATTCAATAAATATTTGCAATGGTCCTGATATTAGGAAAAACACTATTCCTCGTGTTTTGCTTTACTGTATGTCATAAAATAAATTATAGTGCCATTCTTTACAAACAACATTTATTTTAATGCTAAGCCTAGATCTTATTTAAAACAAAACTAAAAACTGAACCTCCTGCTGGGCTCATATAGGCTTACCTCTCATTTCCATGAGTGAATCATTAGATGTGGTGTAGCCTAACATTTGGTTGATAAACTATTAGCCTATTTATTATGTAAAGATGGCTTTGTACTTCTCTTGTATCTGAATATCTACTTAAACAACATCCTTCACATATGCAAAAAATGTGTTTGGAAAAATACCACTGCATGGCGATGCTTGCGCTGACCGGCAAAACCTACATATTGTACAAAAGACAAGTTAATTTGAGTCACCAATACCTTATGTTTAAGAGGCTGCGATGTAAAGTTTGCAATGCTATAACTGATTATATATGTTGTGTGTGCGCGGGAGGCACCGGCGCAAACACTTGGGTTCCTCATATCAGTGGAAAATGTGATAGCCTATCCGTCAGATAAGAGCAAGACATCATTCAAAATGATCTATTTTTATTTGTGTATGCTACCTTCAAAATAACAGCGAAACGTTGTACTTTTGTAAAATAAAGAAAACATACAAAATGCACTTGCCGTCTCTGTGAACCTCTTCCTGAAATGAAAGAAAAACTCAGCCATACTGTCTAATGTTATACTTGTTACACAGAATGAGACATATATTTATAGAGATCTTGAAGTGCCCGCTTTTACCTGTTTACGTTTAGCTTATTTGACATTAAATGCATTATATAAGTCACTTTATTCCATGGTCTGTCTGAATACTGGATTCTGATTGGCTGGCAGGTATGCAGTAAAACCATTTAATGCACAGGTAGTTCCAAGTCAGTTTAATCACCGCTCTATATTAATGCGCTGCTTTAATTGATTTACACTAACCAACAAGCATCACTCGCACACACACAGGAGAGAGAGAGAGGTCAGAGATCGCTGATTGCGCTGCACACAGACACAAACTTGTTGTCAATGCTTCTCCGTGATTTTCATTAATAAAATAGCCTAGATACTAGATCGCTACATTATCTTCCCCAGCAACAAGGTGGTAAAATTATGGGGGTAGAATTGTTGCTTAATTCCAAATAAATAGATTATGATCCACAAATAAATAGAATGAGATCCACAAATAAATCTTAAAGTTTCACAAACATGAATTAAATTCACAAATAAATAAAATGAGATTTGCAAATAAAAAACATATTCACAAATATATATTTATGTCACAACCACAACTTTGCCTGGCATTTATTTGTGAATCGCGTCCTGTGCATTTG
>NW_015505847.1:236299-237913 GCF_001515645.1 Sinocyclocheilus grahami
TATAAGTCACTTTATTCCATGGTCTGTCTGAATACTGGATTCTGATTGGCTGGCAGGTATGCAGTAAAACCATTTAATGCACAGGTAGTTCCAAGTCAGTTTAATCACCGCTCTATATTAATGCGCTGCTTTAATTGATTTACACTAACCAACAAGCATCACTCGCACACACACAGGAGAGAGAGAGAGGTCAGAGATCGCTGATTGCGCTGCACACAGACACAAACTTGTTGTCAATGCTTCTCCGTGATTTTCATTAATAAAATAGCCTAGATACTAGATCGCTACATTATCTTCCCCAGCAACAAGGTGGTAAAATTATGGGGGTAGAATTGTTGCTTAATTCCAAATAAATAGATTATGATCCACAAATAAATAGAATGAGATCCACAAATAAATCTTAAAGTTTCACAAACATGAATTAAATTCACAAATAAATAAAATGAGATTTGCAAATAAAAAACATATTCACAAATATATATTTATGTCACAACCACAACTTTGCCTGGCATTTATTTGTGAATCGCGTCCTGTGCATTTGCGAATTGTGAAACATTTCTTGCGTCAAGACGTTCTGACAATCCACAAATACGTGGACTCCACCCACCGTCTCAAGCCAATCAGATAACAGCCACATTCGTTGACCAATCGTAGCACGATCTCGCTATAGCCAATCACGTCTTGCTTTACAATCAGGGCGGTCTCGTCCTGAGATAACTTCATGCATCTGCATTGGCTCAAATAGGTCATATAAGGGCCATACAATGGGTACAGTAAAAGATGTTTAAAACTGGATTTCGTTAGACCATTAGACTGTGTATCATGCCAAGCCACAGTATTTTATGTTACGTGCCTTTGAAAATGCCAGAGAAACAGTGTGTGATGAAGTGTAGTAGGTTAGACTAGTGCGTGTGCGCATTTACAGTGCTTTCTTTCACTGTATGATTCAGTTTATTAAAATAAATTTCGAATGATCACAAAATTCAAGATATGGGAGCAGAAAATATATAAACTTATATAATTTTATATAGTTTATATAAATATAATTTATATATCATTCTCGTTTCTTTTCTCCAAAAATCAACATGATTTCAAATGTGATGTTAAAATGATGTGATATTAATATACAGTTCAATAAACAAAAACATGACGGTGTTTCGTTTCTGAATGAATCAACCTTTAAATGATTCAGTTCAATCGCAATGACTCTAACAGTGACTTGCTGCCACCTACTGGTGGTTTAAATTTCACATTTATATTTTTTAAATAATTTAATTTTTTTTTGTTTTTGTTTGTTTGTTTGTTTTTTTGTTTACAATATCAAAACATTATCTATGCATTTGTAACTGCAGGTTAAAGCACCCCATGTCCCTCTGAGCTGCATTAAACAGTGTGACATCTAAATGTCACTTCAGATGCAACTTGTTTCCTCTGCATTGTAAAGATTAATTTCGTTGATATTTATACCATTTGTTTGGTAACAGCCCAAATGTCTCATTATTCTAATTGACAAATTATATGCAACAATTTGACTCAAAAAGATGAAGCACACTTTAAGAAAAAATGGCTTTATAAATGTAAAAATGCTTTTAAAATGTAAAATATATATATATA
>NW_015505847.1:238264-240110 GCF_001515645.1 Sinocyclocheilus grahami
CAAATGCACAGGACGCGATTCACAAATGCGAGCAGCTATCTACAAATGCACAGGACGCGATTCACAAATGCGAGCAGCTATCTACAAATGCACAGGACGCGATTCACAAATGCGAGCAGCTATCTACAAATGCACAGGACGCGATTCACAAATGCGAGCAGCTATCTACAAATGCACAGGACGCGATTCACAAATAAATGCCAGGCAAAGTTGTAGTTGTGACATAAATATATATTTGTGAATATGTTTTTTATTTGCAAATCTCATTTTATTTATTTGTGAATTTAATTCATGTTTGTGAAACTTTAAGATTTATTTGTGGATCTCATTCTATTTATATGTGGATCATAATCTATTTATTTGGAATTAAGCAACAATTCTACCCCCATATAAAATCGTTGTTTTTGAAGTAATTGTTTGTACAGAGAGATGCGCAGACGCAGCACACAGGTACACACAACTGTCATCTCTCTCTCTCACTCTCTCTCTAAAACGATCGATCGATTGATAATTAATTGAAATATGTGCTATAATTCATTCAAATAAATGTGGTCTTACTGCACTATTTCATCTCTGTGTATGATTTGAAGCGGGCAGAATGCTAGCGCTAACGTGCCGTAACTGACGAATAGCTACTGTCATTCACCCATTTGGTCAAATATTGTGCAGCAAAGAGCAATACTAGTTTTAACTTGTCTATAACTTGGCAAATGACCATGGAATAAGCGGGATAATCAATGGCTAGCCATGCATTAAAGGATTTTAAATGCACTTTGCGGAGGTAACCACCCTCCGCTTCACGTTGGGCGGCTCTTTGGCTCCACGTTGGTGCATTTAAAATCCTTTAATGCACGGCTAGCCGTTGATTATCCCTTACTTGGAATATGAAAAATAAAAAAACACGACAGGTAGTCCGGAAAATATGGTATAGCAAATTATTTGCAAAGCCCCTAGCTTTCGGCCACGGACCCCAGTTTGAAAACCCCTGCTCTTACTTATATTATCCTCTCCTAACAATAATAACCATAACAAGACTTATAATCAGTCAGGTAAAGGCGAGCCAGGCACATCAGTGACTTAAAGGCCGGTGCATATAGTGGCTGCTCCTTTTCGCAATGTGACTGGAGGCAGGGACGTGCACAGACATTTTGAGGGGCAGGGGCTCAAGTTGAAAAAAGGGCACTTCTCATATTAATTTTAAAAAAATTCTAAACAAAACATTAAATATATTAGGGGTGTGCAATATTGACAAAAAATATATCAATATTTTCTGGGATTTTATCGATAACGATAATTAGATTATATTTTGCTGAGTGTGTAATTGTGCAGATATCTTAAGGACTACCATGGACAGCTGACTCCTAAAGTTTTTCATATTCTTCATATTCTGTGTGGTGATCAGTTCACAGCAGTGATAGAAATTAATCTTTTCCAACAAGTTTAAATGGATTTTTACCTTTTAATGGGCATTTTTACCTTTTTTATATGAGGTTCCATTTGTGTCAAAAAACTGCTTTGTACTATACATTTGTCTTTGTCTACAGTCATTGCCTACTTGTTCAGGTAAATCAGTATATTTAGGCGTGTATGTTGTCTGTTGATGTTGTCTTAATCTGTCGTCCTGCTTGCTTTTTCTCTGTCGTTTAATTACTGTCATCCTTATTGTCATTTTGTTCTGTCATCTTGTTCTGTCGTCCTAACTGTCATCTTATTCTGTCGTCCTAACTGTCCTCTTATTCTGTCGTCCTAAATGTCGTCCTAACTGTCATCTTATTCTGTCGTCTTGTTCTGTCGTCCTAACTGTCGTCCTGTTCTGTCGTCATTACTGTCCTCTTCTCCTGTCGTC